>NW_004443972.1:7082483-7114129 GCF_000243295.1 Trichechus manatus latirostris | reverse complement strand
CTTCTGCCTTCTAGTCCTTGTCCCTGGACTGCTGTGCCTCATTAGTCCCATTTGGTTTTATGGGGCTGTCCAAACCCTGGCTGAATGGTGAACCTAGGAAGTGACTTCACCACTGAGCTAAAAGGGTGTCTGGGGGCCATACTCTCGGAGTTTCTCCAGTCTCTTTCAGGCCAGTAAATCTGGTTTTTGAGTGTGTGAGAATTTTGTTCTACATCCTTCTCCAGCTCTGTCCAGAACCCTCTGTTGTGATCCTGGTCAGAGCAGTCAGTGGTGGTAGCTGAGCACCACCTAGCTGTACTGGACTTAGTCTGGTGGAGGCCTTGGTAGCTGTGGTCCATTAGTCCTTTGGACTAATCTTTTCCTTGTATCCTGTTGTCTTGATTCTCCCTTGCTTCCGAAGGAGTGAGACCAGTGGAGTACCTTAGATGGCTACTCACAGGCTTTTAAGACCCCAGACGAAGAGCCATTCCTTTTGAGGGGAAAAACAACTGTATTTCATTGCTTATTAATCTGCTTTTTTTTACGTATGTATGTGTATATGTGCGTATATGCACACCCGCATTAACATTGCCTAGGATGTAAATAAACTAGGAATTGCTACTTGAGCAAATTTTTTTTTAGTCTGTGTCTTAATTATCTACTGCTGCTATAACAGAAATACCACAAATGGATGGCTTTAACAAAGAGAAGTCTATTGTCTCACAGTCTAGGAGGCTAGAAGTCCAAATTCAGGGTGTCAGCTCCAGGGAAGGCTTTCTCTCTCTGTTAGCTCTGGAGGAAGGTGCTTGTCGTTAATTGTTCCCTGGTTGAGGAGATTCTCAGCGCAGGGACCCCAGGTCCAAAGGACGCACTATGCTCCTGGTGCTTCTTCCTTGGTGGTGTGAGGGCCCCCTGTCTCTCTGCTCGCTTCTCTCTTTTATATCTCAAAAGAGATTGATTTAAATTGTAGATTAATTTTGTAGATTGAGTTTACATAACTATGGCTAATCCCATCTCGTTAACATCAAAGAGATAGGATTTACAACACAAAGGAAAATCACATCAGATGACAAAATGGTGGACAATCACACAGTACTGGGAATCATGACCTAGCCAAGTTGACAGATATTTTGAGGGTTACAATTCAATCTGTGACAGGCTGGAACAGTTTTTTTTCTGGATCAATTATAAAACTAACAAGAGTGTAATTTAGGGTTGTCGTTGTTGTTGTTAGGTGCTGTTGAGTCAGTTCCGACTCACAGTGACCCTACAGTACAGAGTAAAACTGCCCCCATAGGGTTTCCAGGGAGTGGCTGGTGGATTCTAACTGCCGACTTTTTATTGTTAGCAGCCGAGCTTTTAACCACTATGCCACTGGGGCTCCTAATATAGGGTAAAACAGATTATTTGATATAAAACTTAATATAATTCTCATCCAACCACAATGAAGAGACTAGACTTTTTACTTTGAGAAGCAAGCATTTTTTTCTTTATTTGCTTCTTAATTCCTTACATTTGTATAGTACATTTTGCTTTCCCAGAGAACTTTCATATCATAACAGGTCAAATTTTGCCATTTTCCAGGCCTACCAATTTTTTTTTTTTTTTGGTGGTGGGGGTTGCCTATAAGTATCTTGGGTCATTAGAAAGAGTAGTATTCACATGGGGCAGTTTGGAAGGGGCTCAGTGAAGTGTTGGGGCAAGGGTAATGTCACTTTGGTTGGCTACTTTCTAGTTGATGAGGTGTCCAAGCTATGGATGGAAGTTGCTCATCTGACAGAGAGAAGAAGAGCTGAGCCTAACAGATATATGGTGATCACATAAATGGTGATAGATGGTCCCTGGTCTGGATAGTTCCTTGTTATTTGTCCAAGGACAGTACTGGGCCATTTCCATTTCTTTCACATGGATCCCCAGACCTAATCCCCTTGTCTGAAGTCCGCTACAAACCTTCTCCAAGATCAGGCCCTGTGCCACCTATTCCTCTCCCCGACCTTCAAAGCCCAAGTGATCATCTTATGGTTTCTTGGGTATTTGGGATCTTCTTCTGCCTTGAAGGTCTTCATTTTGATTCTCAAGGGCATGTTCTTCTCACAACCAAACCCATGACTTAAAACTCAAAGTGTTTTGGCTTTCGAAACTGTTGTTTCTGCTATAAGCTTCATAAGTCTATTTTGAAAAACAAAATCTGAATGTTGGCTCTTTTCCTTGCTGTGCTCCTGCTCTTTGGATCCCAGCCCTAGTTCTTCATGAAGCAATGTGGATGCCACTGACTGAGGGAGAGCATCTCCAACAAATGAAGCTAAAAAAGAAGAGCAAAAAAGGTCAATATCTTACAGCAATATATAGTATCTTTTTTGATTGTCATAGTAGTAATCTTGGGAAATAGGGAAAGTATTATGTCTGTTTTATAGATGGGGAAATGAGGTGTGCGGGGACCTGATAGTGGCCCCAAATTTGGTATAGTAGAGCTGAGATAGAATTTAAGTTTCCTGGCTCCCAGTCCAACTCTTTTCACTGGAAAATACTGCCGATATTAATACTTCACTGCTTCCTTTTTTTTAAAACAACATACATTTATTATCTTACAGTTCTGGGGGTCAGAAGTTTATAATGAGTCTCAATGGGCTAAAATCAAGGCGGACTTCTTCCTCTGTATTTCCCACAGTATCAGACACCTGAGGTTGTCTTTGCAATTGTGTTACAGCCCCTTCCCCCAGATGCATCAAATACAAGAGAATTCCAGGTTATTATTATTTTTATGTGTGGCTGTGGGAAGGGGAAGAGTGTGATGGTTCAACTCTGCGTGTACTTCAAATGTTTGCTTTTTTTTAAAAAAAAAAAAAAGACCTTTTTTCTTACGGATATTCTGACATCTATGTAAAACACTGAAAAGATAGGAAAGGTCTTATGGAAATCCAGCCTAAAATGAAAGTAACAATGAGTGAAATTCCAAGCGTCAGTTATACCCCGTGATGGAGTAGGTTCCATTCCTTGCTAGCCCCACCTCTGCACTCAGACACAATGACACTCTGAAGTTACACATAAGCAATGGAAGCTTTGATTAAAGAGGATTTTATATAAACAGTCAGAAGCTAGTTAAGTTGGGTCTGCAATGTCAAAATGTGCTATTTTATAGTCTTTCTAAAAAGGAGATGCAAATATATAGCTAGTAAGTAAGAAGTAAACAGATAAGAATGGTTTGAATAGCCTCCCAAAACTTTTCAGATAGGCAATACATTTTCTATATCCATGTCTGTGGGGCAAAGTTGACAAGATTGTCCAGGTGGCCACATTAGCATGTTGCATACTTTGAAAGAGGACTTCTGACAAGACTTTTACTCTCCTTATTAGCTCACATTTTCTGAACCTGTACTAGGATTTTTTTAAAGCAAAGGCAAAAAACACACAACAAAAACCAGCTGATGTTGAGTTATATTTACTCATGGCGACTCCGTGTGTGTCAGAGTAGAACTGTGCTCTATAGGGTTTTCAATGGCTGATTTTTTGGACATGGATTGCCAGGTCTTTCTTCCAAGGTGCCTCTGGGTGGCCTTGAACCACCAACCTTTTGGTTAGCAGTGAGCACGTTAACCATTTGTACCATCCAGGGACTCCAAAGGCAGTGTGTTTATTATTCACTGTTTGTGATACATATAAGACTGAAGGGACATAACAGCTATCTTCAGATATTTGAATAACTGTCATGTATAAAAGGTGTCTAGCTTGTTCTGTGGGAATTCAAGGTAGTGGATTAGGACCAATGGATAGAAGTTACAAGGAGGCAGATTTTTTAAGATATAAGAATTAAGTTTTATAACTTTCTGAAAATTGAGTGGGTGAGTTCCTCAGTACTGCAGGTGTCCAAGCAGGGGCTAAAAGACCACTTAGCATTTGTTATATAGAGGAAATTGAATTATTAAATTGACAAATGAGCTAGATGCTCTCTAAGTTGCCCTTTTATCTTGAAATTGGGTGATTCTTTATATCAATGAAAAGTCAGACTTTGGAATTTGACCATTACACCAGTGGCCATTGTACAGTCATCAAATATGGCACCTTAACATGATATTTAATTTCTCCATTGTAAATTGTACAAACTGCCACATACCCCTGTCTACAGAAAAGATGATCATGAACAACCCCTGGCAGAGCATTCCCCAGACTATAGGCACAGAAATGAGACATTGCTTCCTTAGAAGATCTTCAAGTTTTTTTCTCTGACTTCTGAGCCTGTACCATTCCAGAATATCTTGTTTATCTTCTCCATAGTGTATAAAGCACATGGCAAGTAGTCAGAATTCAACTGAAAAAGTTACCTTCCTTTTAGGGTAGGGGGCATGGCATCTCAGATCCTGCTGTTTCCCTCCTTTTTCATCCTTTGCCTCCTAATTAACTTTCAGACAGCTGGAAAGTAATTTTTGAGTTATTAGCTGATGAAGGCTTAATGTAGTGCCCCCTGCCCTGGGGTCTTTGTGTTTTCATAGGGCGTTCTGGATGATCAAGACAAAACAAAACTAATACTTAAAAGAATAATGGTGGAGCTTGACCTTGGAACTGGCAAAAAAGAGCTTTTGGGTGTAGCGGAAGGGAGGAGAACCTTCCTGGCATATTCAAATCATACCATACAGGTTGTTATCCAGTCTAGCCACTTACAAGGCCTGCTCTGATAGAAATTCACTGAGATGTGTTAATTACTTAAACAGGAAAAGGTGGTTTCCAACTAGGGAACGTTTTATGTGTGTGGAATGGAATTTATTTGTCGTTGAAAGGTAATTTGTGCCTTTCCCATGACTACTACACGTCTCCTCCTAGAAGGCCTCCTTCCATCCCTACAAAGAAAACTTTATTCAGTGAAATGTATAAAGCTACCAAATCCACTCTCACTAAATGACCTCTGTAAATCAGCCACAGCATCTTCAGTGATGCTTTGAGAACCCAGAGGACGTTTAAAATCTTGAAACATAGGATGGCTTTTTGAGGTTTTTAGTGCCAGTTCTTCTGGTTCATATTAGACCAAATCATATTAGTCTGCAGGGAGAGAATCTGATTTATACCTGATGATGGAACAGGCATCTTGATTCCCTAATCCCTAATGATAAGTGGTCCAGGCCCCAGGGCCTTCCCACCACAAACTACTGGGAAAGAAAGATGGTGTGGGGGGGGATGATTTCACTTTCCAGTGTTAGACCTGTTCCCAGGAAACTTGATTTTCATTCCTGAAGGAGGAAGTTAACGTGCAAATAACCAAGGAATTCCACACCACAGGACATCCAAGGCACCGACATGTTGATTCACAGAGCTGAAATGAAATAACATGGTTCATTTTCAGCAATCATTTTCACAACAGGACTCAGAGCGTCTTTTTTTTTTTTTTTTTTGAACTATTTTTTTAAGGATGGAAACCATTTAAGCAAAGTTATTTACATAAAGCTTCTTTGGAGATCTATTGTTTCATGCTTCATTGGTCAAGGTCTTTGGCTAAGATTCCAGAAGTGGGTAAAAGCGGAACCCACACTACAGTCCCCGAGTGTTCATTAGAAATTAAACATGACTTTTCATTGCAAGAAAGTCACAGTTGTCTGTATAATAAACAGTTTTGGCTGCTCCCCAGAATTCTTCCATCAAGGAATTCTAACTGTATGCTATTTGAACTTCTGCTCCTTGGAAATTTAACGTGGACTTTCTGGAACTCTGCAAGATCTATTTACACCTCTGTTTCAAGTAGCACAGAAAATTCATTAATTGCACTTCACTCCACAACTCCAATTCATTATAGATCAGACTGCTTAATTGACCAAATCTTGGGAATCTTGAGGTAAAGTTGATGTAGGTTTTTGTTGTTAGTTTTTTGTTTTGTGTTGCTTTGTTTTGCTTTTTATAGCTGGCTTAAGAATTCCTTCATGCACCAAACCCCATTGCCATCGAATTAATTCCAACTCACAGTGACCCTAAAGGACAAAGTAGAACTGCCCCATAGGGTTTCCAAGGAGCTGCTGGTAGATTTGAACTGATGACCTTTTTTTTTTTCTTTGCCATTTTATTTTTATTATTATCATTATTTTTAATTGTACTTTAAATGAAGGTTTACAGAGCAAATTAGTTTCTCATTAAACAATTAATACACATTGTTTTGTGACATTAGTTGCCAACCCCATGACATGTCAACACTCTCCCTTCTTGACTTTGGGCTCTCCGTTACCAGCTTTCCTGTCCTCTCCTGCCTTCGCGCCCATTTAATCTTGTTTTGTTTTATGGGCCTGTCTAATCTTTGGCTGAAGGATAAACCTCAGGAATGATTTCAGTACTAAGTTAAAAGGGTGCCTGGGAGCCATACTCTTGGAGTTTCTCCAGTCTCTGTCAGACCAGTAAGTCTGGTCTTTTTGTGTGGGTGTGAGTTAGAATTTTTTTCTACATTTATCTCCAGTTCTGTCCAGGACCCTCTATTGTGATCCCTGTCAGAGAAGTTGGTGGTGGTAGCTGGGCACCATCTAGTTGTGCTGGACTCAGTGTGGTGGAGGCTGTGGTCAAACTGCTGACCTTTTGGTTAGCAGCTGAACTCTTGACCACTGTGCCACCAGGGCTCCCCTCCATGCACCAGCATCTGAAAACCTGATTCATACAAGTTTGAGAATTTAAAAATGGATAAATTCCCTTAAATGAAAAACTACAGCAAATGGATCATCATCATAGTCTTACAAAAGGTAAACTAGATCTCGCTTTTCTGGGCATTTCATTTTCTTTGAAGGGAAACCTTTTTGAAAATTCGTTGTTTCAGTTGAATAAAGGAACACATCTTTCCATGAAGAACATTAGCAGCTTAATAAATGCCAGTTCTCCAAATCTTGTAACAATTTTCATGTCCATATTGACAGCATATATTTTGATAATTTATAGTAAAATGTTATGAATATAATTTGAATTTTCTTGAGTGAGTTGAGCATCTGCATTCCAGTAAAGTGGATTTACATCCACCTATGGATTCATCTGTAGTGATGTACTACAACTACTCTAATGACTGTTTCCAGAAGCTTATTAATACTAACAGAGCCTGCTTTATTAGATCCAGATAGCCAGATTTTATTTAGGCTGTTCTTATATTAAAACAAGAAAGTCTACAAAAACCAAAACCCAAAGCATAACTTTCACATGTTCAGAGATTTTGCATTATGCCACATAATAATTTCATTAATTCAGGCCATGCTAAGTGCTTTGATGCATCATTTCACTTTTACTCCAGAAAGCATTTGTGGTAGATATTGTTACAAGTGAAGAAGTTGAGGCTTAGAGGATTAGTCACCTATCCAAAGGTATAGCTGGTAAGTAGCAAAGGATTTAACCTAAAGTCTCTGCTTTCTAAAACCTGTCACTTAGCCTCTTCATTATAAAAACTTGTCTTTCACCTGCACATGAAAGTTTGTTTCAAACAGTAATGGTTCTAAGAGTTCTATCTCAATCACTCAGTCAACAAGAGATTTATTTTTCACTTACCTATGACGTTCCAGGTAAGTTTTGGGGAAGGTACAGAGATCTCTATTAACTGCGCAGAGGAGAGCATCATTGGTACTTTTACTCTGAAACCATGGAAAGAACATGTATGTGTATTCGGCATCTTTATATATTTAATCATAACATATGTCAATCAATAGTCAATCAACAAATACTATTGAATTCCTATAGGTGATATAGTATTACACAAAGAGTAAATATGGATTTTAATTGAGTCTCAGATGTACCACTCTTTAGTTCTGGACCTTAATTAAGTACTTATGTCTTTGAGCCTTTATAAAATGAGAATAATAATACTTATATTAAATGAGACAGTGCCTGTTAAGCACCTAGCACAGTCTCTGATAAATAGTTGGTTGAAAAATAAAGTATGCTATCATTCCTCCATGATGATGGGGGCCAGTGAGCGTTCAGGGGAGACTGTGTCTACACACAGATACACATTCAGTTAGACACACAGGTTTCTGGAAGGGTGAAGTGAACAAAGTATGGTAAACCAAAAATTCTCTGCCGTCGAGTTGATTCTGACTTACAGGGTCGCTACCCTGGGCCTCCGAGCTTTGTCTATAACCTCCATCTCCACTGGAGAAGCTCCTTCACTTCTGTGGTGTTTCTTAACTGCCATTAATTGGATATTTCATCTGTAGCCTTCAAGCCTGGTAGATATTTGTCGTCTTGGCACAAATTCTTTCTTTCAAGATGTATACTTCTTTCAGTGACCCATTTTACTGTCTTTTAAAAGTTTTTTCCCCCTGTATTTTATAGTTTTAAAATTACAAAAGCAGCATGTGCTTATTGTAACAACTCAGTGATATATGAATGTAAAAGTTAATCATATCTCTCCAGCTTTCCTCCATTTTCACCTTTTCCAGTAATTAAAGTCGACATTAATAGCCTGGTATTTGTCCTTGCATATATTTCTTCATGCTCAATCATTTGCAAATATATCCTTATCTTTTTCTTTTTGGTTGTTTGTTTTTACAGAAAAATGGGATTGTGCTTGTATTCATTACTTTGCTTGCTTCCTGGTCAATAGAGAGTTGTCTTTCTTTTTAATAGTTTCATAATATATTGATGTACTACAGTTTTTTCCAATCATTCACTTAGTGATGGAAATTTAGAACTGTAGAAATTTTTCTATTTTAAGCTATAGAAATTGTTGAGGAAGGGCGGAAATTACCCCTTTGTCTTCCTACATGCAACTTGAAAAATTATTGTTTATAAATGTCAGTTCTTAACAGCTCCAGATATATCTGAAAAGGTTTCATGGAGTGATGAAATGGAAAGCCTGTCCATTGCCTCTTTATTGCCTTGTGCCTCCTTCCTTTGGGAAAATGACAGAGAGTATCTCGTACCAAAGAGGAGCATAAAATATGTTCGGAAGCATCTTTGAGCCTTTGATTTAACGATGCCTGACTTTCACTAAATTGGTGTTGCCATATTCCTTTTGTGAACCTGAAATTAAGCCTTCATGTATTACGTACAACACACGTTATTCCAATTAGACTGGACAAACAGGCTCTTCAGGAAAAATTATTAGAACCACTAAATATGTAACCTGGATTTTATAAACCCAAAACCAAACGCGTTGCTGTTGAGTTGATTCCGAGCCATAGAGACCCTATAGGACAGAGTAGAACTGCCTCATAGGGTTTCCAAGGCTGTCATCTTTACAGAAAGGAGTCCTGATGGTGCAGTGGTTAAGTGCTCGTCTGCTATTGAAAGGTAGGTGGCTCCAACCCACCAGCCGCTGCACAGGAGAAAGATGTGGAAGTCTGCTTCCATAAAGATTAAACCCATTGCCATCGAGTCCGTTCTGACTCTTAGCGACCCTATAGGTCAGAGTAGAACTGCCCCATAGTGTTTCCAAGGCTATAATCTTTATTTTTTTAATTCTTTTTTATTTTTATTGTACTTAATAGATGAAGGTTTACAGAACAAATAGTTTCTCATTAAACAGTAAACATATTGTTTTGTGACAATGGTTAACAACCCCACGACATGTCAACACTGTCCCTTCTCAACCTCCAAGGCTACAATCTTTACGGAAGCAGACTGCCACATCTTTCTCCTGCAGAGTAGCTGGTGAGTTGGAACCACTTTCCTTTTGATACCAGCCGAGCGCTTAACCATTGTTCCACCTAAGTTTAAATTGATGTTACCTGCCAATTTAAGGTCATTTCAGGGTTTCATTTGTCCATAGAAATCTCAGTAATGGGCTCTCAGACATTATGTTCTAGTCACTAGTAAGCATCACTCAGAAACTGGTTCTCTTTTCAGAGCTAGTACAGAGCAAGTTCCTTAGCAATTCCTGGTCCATCACAGGCTAGTAGTGACCTGGGGTAATCTTGAGAGTTCAGCTGCAGGAAATGAGTATAAGTTTATATGTTTTAACTGATGAGGAGCAGAGCATGCCTAAAGTGGGGGAGGAGGAAGCATAGCTTACTTGGATGTGGTAGAAGAATGTTTTTATTTGCTACTTTTTAAAAGCTCATGATAAAAACAAACAAACTTCAAATAGTATAGAAGGGTATAAGTGACAAGTAAAAATCTGAGATCACATAATTCTAATCCCTAGAGGTAGCTTAAATTATATATGTGTTTGTAAACCCATTGCCATCCAGATGATTCAGACTCATAGTGGCCCTATAGGACAGAGTAGAACTACTCCATACGGTTTCCAAGGAGCAACTGGTGGATTCAAACTGCCAACCTTTTGGTTAGCAGCTGTAGCACTTAACCACTGTGCCACCAGAGCTCCATATATATATATATATGTATATATATACACAAACACACATACATAATGTATATGTATATATAGTCTTTAAGATGTATTGTGAAGTGGAAAAAAGTGAGTTGCAGAACATTATGTATATAATGCTATATAGATTATATAGTGAACTAGATATAAAGGTATATATGTATACATACACACATACATATTTAAAAATACATGTGTATATAATATTCTGAAACTTTCCTTTTTCACTAAATAATATATCTTCAGTATATTTCCGTATCAGTATATCTATATCTACCCCATTCTTGTCAATTGCTGCCTAGCAATCCTCAGTTGGGTTGTGCCATAGTACCTTTTACCAGCACCAGTACTGGCACTGATAGGTTTTGATATTACAGCCAGTTTTGTAGTTAACATCCTTATACAACTATCTTTGAGTTGACATGTGTATTAAATTTTGTGATGACAAATTTATTGATGATTTTCATGACTTACGTGATATGGGTCATGTTTTAAAACTTCTCATATCAAAAAATTTTAAAAAGTTGTATATGCTTCATTCTAAAACTATTTTAGTTTCATTTTCTTACTAGTTAAGTCTTTGATCTATATGAAATTATTAGGAAGAATAAGACATACAGTAGGAATCTACCCTAATTTTTTCCCTCAAAAAGCCTACCAGCTAGCACAACATCTTTAATTAATTCACCATCTCTCTGCCCCATCTCAATTTTGAAGGACTTCATTTACCATGTACAAAATGCCCATGAACATTTAGGACTTTTTCTGAACTCTGTATTTCTGGTCATTTTGTCTTATTTCTGTATTACTGTAAAACTGTTTTAATTATTGTAGCTTTATAAGAAATTTTGATATTTGGTAGGATTGTTCCCTAATTCAGTATTTTTATTTCCTGACAATTTTCCTGGCCTTTCTCACGAATTTATTTTTCTACATAAATTTGGGTATGATTTTGTCAGATTTCTCTCTCGAATTCTGTTCGTGTTTTGGTTATGATTACATTAAATTTACGGTAATGTGAGGTGAAATTACATCTTTACAATATTGAGTCCCATCACCCCAAAACAATGCATGCCCTTTTATTCAATTTTTCTTTTATGATCATCAGCGAAGATTTATGATTTTCTTCACATAGTGCCTGGCTGGGCATTTCTTATTTTTCCCCCAGGTATTTTACCTGTTTTGTTTTGATCCTAAATGAATGTTTTTTCCTTCTTTGGTGTCTATTGGATTATTGTTTGTGTACAGAAAAACTATTGGGTTTTATATTTTAATGTAGTAAACACAACTTATTCAATTTTCTTCTTGTTTTAATGGTTTTGTAGTTGAACTTCTTGAGGTTTCCAGGTATACAATCATATTATCTTCAGATAATGGTAATTGACGTCTCTTCATTTTTACTAGAGAGATTTATTTTCCATATTGATTAAAAAATTATTTCTATGTCATTCTGTAAGATAATGGTATATTTTATTTTTGTTTTATAATTCATATATTTTATAATTCATGTGAATATGCCTTTGTGGGTTGTTACATCAATTTAATATATTATGAGCAGCATTTAAAAAATGAAGTAGACTAAAAATAGAATAGAAAAGTATCAGAGCATAATACATGGTAAGGGTTATGAGTCTTATGTTTCATTTGTATGTGTTCACTTACTGGGTCCCAGTGTAAAATTAATTTTCCAGTGGTAAAAAAAAAAGTGAAATATACTCATCTAAGTGATTTTATTTCTAGAACTTACAAATATGTTTTTTTCCCCTCTGACCAGTTGGAGGGTATCCCCTCATTGCTCCATCCCCCCTTGCTTCCCCATAAGTCAGAGGAGGACTAAGTGATGTAAGCACTGTGGTGGCTTAGCAGCCCTTTTGATGAAACAACAGTGAGTAGCAGCAGCTCTGGGTTGAGATGTGATCCCTCCAGCAGAATATCCAGGAGGTAGAGACTAGAGCCACATTGTTAAAAAGAAACAGAAGTTGAAGAGAAACCATTTGCTGAGTTTAGGCCATATACAAAAAACCAAACCAAACCCATTGCCGTCAAGTCGATTCCAACTCATAGTAATTCTATAGAACAGAGTAGAACTGCCCCATAAGGTTTCTAAGGAGCGGCTGGTAGACTTGAACTGCAGACCTTTTGGTTAGCAGCCGAGCTCTTAACCACTATGCTGCCAGGACGCCAGTCTATATTACTTTTTTGGCTAATTTCAAATTATCTGCCAAGTGAAGTACATAGATCACAGATTCACAACTTGATATTTCAGCTACCTTCCTGACCACTTAGGCAACCCAGTTTCTCAAGAGGGTAGAAACAGGTGAGATATGATCAGGCCGTAATCCTTTGAGAGTGATCTTGCCTACACATTTTATGGACTGCCTACCAAGCACACAGAGTTGACCAAGAGTCACAGGAATAAACAGGGCTTTACAGGGCTGCTTTGATTCTGTTACATTATAGTTATTCAGATACTTAATTTAACCTAGAATGCAAATATCTACAATTTCACATAAAACATACTAAGTGCCGTAAAAGGGAGCATGAAGCTTCCATTTGTAAGTTGAAAGTTACTCAAGAGTAAAAAAAAAAAAAATTTTTTTTTTAATTAGGCAATAAATGACTCTTGTTTGCTTTTACACTCTACAATAACTGTATGTCATCAAAGTCTGAAGCAGCTCCAGGGACCAGGTTATCCTGTCAGGCCTTGAGCAGCAGGAGTTGATAGGTCTTCACTGTGATGCTTAGCATTAACATGACCAAATTGGCTTCTCCTTCTCCTGCCTCATACTCAACTCCAGTTTCTGCTCGCTTAAATCTTGGGTTTACTCACAGCATCCTCATGCTTCTCCACTGTATGGCCTTCCAGCTGCTGCTGCCTATTGCCTTATGATTTTCCTTTTTTTCATGTATGACTTCCAAGAAAGCAGGAAAGCAGGAAATGCAGAAAGAGAAAAGGAACCTGACTGGTCAAACTCACCCCTACTGTCAGAACCTTTTTTTCTAGCCCACTGGCCACTCTTAGCCACTTTACCACTCTCTTTCTTTGTCTTAACACAACCCTAGTTAAATTCAATGTTCCACCTACACCCACCTGCACCCCTGCAGCTGGATGAGACTAGAATTAAAGATATAATTGTACTGACTCACTTGAAATTTGTGATCGTTGACCTTAAGTGAGACCCCAGTGCTTTTCACCAATCTTGCTAGATTTCACTAGTCCACTTACTCTTCTACTCTTCTGGACGGCTATTTCATACCTCTGCTCTTCTCAAACCTCCAGTACCTCTTCCCCTATCTTCACTCTCAGTTGAAAACCTTGCCCCTTATTTTCATGAGAAGATGGTGGCAATCAGATAAGAATTCCCATAAGCTCTCATCACCACATCTTACCACCTACCTGCGACTCTGCCCATGTTGTCTGCCTTCTCTCTTTTAACTGTGCCCGAATGGCCCATATTCGTGTCTTAGGCCAGCCCCTCCACTTGTGCATTAGACCCATCTCCTCTTGCCTACTCAAGAGCACTGCTTTAGCATTTCTCCCTCTTCCTGCATCACCAGTTTCCCTGTCTCTTCTGCGTTATTCTCATTTGCAATATAAATATCTTTTTATATTTCCCATATTAGAACATCTTCTATTGATATCTTCTCTCCCTTCAGCTACCATCCATTTCTCTCTTCCATTTTCAGCAGGAGTTCTTAACTTTTTTGTGCCATTAATATGTTTAATGGTCTGGTGAAGTCTATGGACTCATTCTCAGAAGAATGTTTTTAAAAGAAATGAATTATATTGGAATATAGTTATCAGAATAGCTTTAAAATGTTGTGATATGGTAATATATATTATTCTTTATTATCTCATTAAATAATACATTTAAAACATAAGTAAGCTAAAGTTAAAATTTATTTTTCTAAAGACATATCACTGCAAAGGTTCTGTCCAATCATAGCCCTTGCATCTAACAGTAATGTTACAAAAGATCACGCCACCCCCTAGAGTTAAGAATTCTCATTTGATCTGTCAAGTTTTATAAAATTTAAATAATGAAAACTATTCATCTCCTTCTGTATATTGATCAACAAGCAATTACATGTAGAAAGTAAATACTGAAAAGCAACAAAGATGTTTTGGATACCAGTGTGAGAATATATACCTTTACCATCTGGTAGCTGAACAACTTATGGGCACAGTTGCCTGAGAGTTGGCCAGCCATGTTGTATGAGCACTTGTAGTGCAGAGGACCGCAGTCACATGAGATCTAGTGATAAGTCTAGTAACTACTGCCAATTTGAAATAGTAGTGAGCATGATTTATTTTCCCCTCCATGTGACTGTCAGTTTGTCATACTGTGGGGACTTGCGTGTTGCTGTGATGCTGGAAGCTATGCCACCAGTATTCAGATACCAGCAGGGTCACCCATGTCGAACAGGTTTCAGCCGAGCTTCCAGACTAAGACTAGGAAGAAGGACCTGGCAGTCTACTTCTGAAAAGAATTAGCCAGTGAAAACCTTATGAATAACAGTGGAACATTGCCTGATATAGTGCCGGAAGAACTGTAGCAACTGTAATGTGATATGAAAATATCCATGATTTGTTTTGGTGATAAAGTAACAGACCTGGCTAACACTAAATTAATAATTAAAGAAAATGTTAGATTAGTTAGAGAATAATGAAGATAAAGATGTAATTTTTTCCTATCTAAATTCATGAATTCTTTGGGTCCTAGCCACATATTCACTGGAGACTCTAGTTTAAGACACCCGGCTTTTTATAGCAAAATTCTTTTTAAGAGTGTTGTATTTCCTGGTTTCTACTTCTCTTTGGCCTTTCTCTATTGTGCTCACTCCAGTCAGGCTTTTGGCCCCATAATCTACTGCAACTGTTCTTATCAAAGTCACCAATGACCTCCATATTACTATATGCAGTGATCATGCTTGGCTTACCAGTAGTATTTTTTAGACAATTGATCGTTCTTTCTTTATATATTTTTCTTCACATGGCTTTAAGAGTACACACTCTTGGTTTCCCTCCTGACTTTCTGGCCACTGTGTTCTCAGATCCCTTTGCTGGTTCCTCGTATCCTGACCTAAATGTTGGAGTGACACAGAGCCCAATCCTTAGACATCTTTTCTATCTATATGCATCTCCTGTTCATCTCATCCAAACTTGAGGCTTTAAATATCTATTGTATTTTCATATTCCCCCCAAAATTGTAACTCCAACCCCAACCTATCCCCTGAATTCCAGATCCTGTGTACAACTTCCTACTCAATATTTCTATTTGGTTGCCTAATAAGCAAACATATTTGTCACACCCAAATCTGAGTTCTTGATGTTCTCCCCAAACCTGATTTTCTTGTTGTCTTTCCTATCCAAGCAAGTGGCAGCTCCATTCTTCCAGTTGCTTAGGCCAAACACCTTGGAGTCATGCTTAACTCTTCTTTATCTCCTACTCCATATCCAATCCTTCACCAAATCTTGTCAGTTCTAGCTTTAAAGTATATCCGGGATGTTACTATTTTCCACCACCTCTAGTGCAGCTGTCCTGATAGGAGCCTTCAAGGCCTCTCACCTCGATACTCCTGTAGCCTAATCACCACTTCTTTCTTTCTATCCTTAAAGTTCAAAGTTTATAAATTTTTCAAGTAATCCATCCACTCTGCTCCTTTCAAGTAAAAAGAAATATGCAAAAATTTTTTCCCAGTGCTGGGTATTGCCAGTGTATATGATTTCAAAATGATGAATGTTTTCCCTTGAGTGACTTATGGAATTAATTCAGCAGCAACATCATTATCTTGATCTGATTTTAAATGTAGCTTGACAGGCTTGATACCCATATAAAGACCATTTAAAAAGCATGGTACCTTGGGGTACTGAGTTTTTGTTAAAGGTAATGAAAACAATTGGAAACAGATAGTGGTGATGATTGTACAACAGAGTGAGTGTATTTACTGTCAGTGAATTGTACATGTAAAAATGATTGAAATGGCAAATGTTACATATATTTTACAACAGTAAAAAGTTAAAAAAAGAAAGCATGGTACCGCAACTTTAGGAGCTTATTTTATTTTTATTGTTGTGCTTTAAGTGAAAGTTTACAATTCAAGTTAGTCTCTCATACAAAAATTTATACATACATTGTTTTGTGACCCTAGTTGTTCGCTCTATGACAGCACACTCCTCCTTTCCACCCTGGATTTCCTGTGTCCATTCAACTAGCTCCTGACCCTCTCTGCCTTCTCTTCTCACCTCTGGACTGGAGCTGCCCATTTAGTCTCATGCCTCTACATGAGCTAAGAAGCACGTGCTTCATGTGTATCATTTTATGTCCCATAGTCCAGTCTAATCTTTGTCTGAAGATTGGCCTTGGGAATGGTTTGAGTTTTGGACTAACAGAGAGTCCGAGGGCCATATCTTCTGGTGTCCCTCTAGTCTCATTTAAACCATTAAGTCTGGTGTTTTTACTGGAAATTGTGTTCTGCACCCCACTTTTCTCCTCCTCTGTCAGGGACTCTCTGTTGTGTTCCCCGTCAGGGCAGTCATTGGTGTTAGCCAGACACCATCTAGTTCTTCTGATCTAGGAGCTTATTTTATTTTATTTTTTTTGGTTTGTTTATTGTTGTAGTTTAAGTGAAAGTTTACGTTTCTTTTTTTTTATTGTTGTAATTAAATGACGTTTACATTTCAAATTAGTCTCCCATACAAAATTTTTTTTACATACATTATTATGAGACCCTAATTGCTCACCCCATTCTGTGACAGCACACTCCTCCTTTCCGCCCCTGATTCCCCGTGACCATTCAACCAGCTCCTAAACTCTCTCTGCCTTCCCATCTCACATCTGGACAGAAGCTGTCCCTTTGGTCTCTTGTATCTATTTGACTAAGAGGCACACTCTTCACAACTATCACTTTATGTCCCATAGTCCAGTCCAATCCCTGTCTGAAGAGTTGGCCTCAGAAATTGTTTTAGTTCTGGGCTGATAGAGAGTCCAGGGGCCATGCTTTCTGGGGCACCTCCAGTCTCAGTCAGACCATTAAGTCTGGTCTTTTTACTAGAATTTGAGTTCTGCACCTCACCTTTCTCCTGCTCCATCAGGGACTCTCTATTGTGTTCCCTGTCAGGGCAGTCATTGGTGGTAGTCAGGCACCATCTAGTTCTTCTGGTCTCAGGCTGATGAAGTCTCTGGTTTACGTGGACCTTTCTATCTCTTGAGCTAATACTTTCCTTGTGGCTTTCGTGTTCTTCATCCTCTACTCCAGGTGGCTGGGACCAATTGATGCTTCTTAGGTGGCCGCTTGCTAGCTTTTAAGACCCCAGATGCCACTCACCAAAGTAGGATGTAGAACATTTTCTTAATAAGCTTTGTTACACCAATTGACCTAGATGTCCACTGAAAGCATGGTCCCCAGACCCCTACCCTTGCTACTTTGTCCCTCAAAGTGTTTGATTGTATTCAGGAAACTTCTTAGCTTTGGTTTAGTCGGGTTGTGCTGACTTCCCCTGTAGTGAGTGCTGTCCTTCCCTTCACCTAAGATAATTCTTGTCTACCATATAGTTAGTAAATAACCCTCCTCCACCTCCCTACCCTCGTAACCATCAAAGAATGTTTTCTTCTGTGTTTAAACCTTTTCTTGAGTTCTTATAATAGTGGTGTTATACAATATTTGTCCTTCTGTGACTGACTAAATTCACTCAGCATAATGCCCTCCAGATTCCTCCACATTATAAGATGTTTCACAGCTTCATCATTGTTCTTTATTGTTGTGTAGTATTCCATTATGTGGATATACCATAATTTGTTTATCCATTCATCTGTTGATGGGCACCTAGGTTGTTTCCATCTTTTTGCTATTGTGAACAGTGCTGCAACGAACATGGGTTGCATGTATCTATTCATGTGACGGCTCTTATTTCTCTAGGATATAATCCAAGGAGCGAGATAGCTGGATCATACGGTACTTCTATTTCTAGCTTTTTAAGGAAGTGCCAAACCTATTTCCAAAGTGGTTGTATCATTTTAAATTCCCACCAACAGTGTATAAGTGTTCCAGTGTCTCCACAACCTCTCCAATATTTATTATTTTGTGTTTTTTGGATTAATGCTAGCCTTGTTGGGGTGAGATGATATCTCATTGTGGTTTTGATCTGCATTTCTCAAATGGCTAATGATCGTGAGCATTTCTTCATGTGTCTGTTAGCTGCCTGAATATCGTCTTTGGCGAAGTGCATGTTCATATCCTTTGCCCATTTTTTAATTGGGTTATTTGTCTTTTTGTTGTTGAAGTTTTGCAGTGTCTTGTAGATTTTAGAGATTAGACTCTGATTGGATTTGTCGTAGCCAAAAATTTTTTCCCAGTCTTTAGGTTGTCTTTTGACTCTTTTGGTGAAGTCTTTTGATGAGCATAAGTGTTTCATTTTTAGGAGCTCCCATTTATCTGGTCGCTCTTCTGGTGCTTGTGCATTGTTACTTATGGTTCGTATTCTGTTTATGCCATGTATTAGGGCTGCTAGCATTGTCCCTATTTTTTCTTCCATAATCTTTATCATTTTCAATTTTATATTTAGGTCTTTGATCCATTTTGAGTTAGTTTTTGTGTATGGTGTGAGGTATGGATCTTGTTAGGAGCTTATTTTAGATGAATGCTCAAAAATTGATTAACATGTTCAAATGATGTTGTGACCTATGACCCCAAAAAAGCAATTATATTATTTCTGTTATGTAAATGCCAAATATGTAAAATGTGTTAGCTAATAGTCATGTTCTTCTTTTGTTCATTCTTTGTTATGGAATCAGAAAATAGAAATGCCTCAAGTAGCTTAGAGTGTGGGTAACCTTTCTTGTCAATTAACTCGTTTATTCAATAAACACTGCTCAATGACTTTTATGTGCCAGGCACTCTACTGGGTGTTGGGGACACAAAGATGAATAAAAATCCTGTGAATGTCCTCAGAGAGCTCACAGAAAAATGGGGGAGGCAGATAAGTAAACAAATAGGTATAATATAATGTGATATGCACCATAATAGAGGTGGTAGGTACTGGGTACAACAGTAGCACACAGGATGAAATGATTGGCTCTCTCTAAATGGATCAGGAAGTTTCATCCTGAGGCATTGTCTAGGATTCTTTGAAAAATGATATGCTCATAGTTACCCTTTGTGTAAAGGGTCCCTGTCCCTACCGTGCGTCAACTCTTTTCCAGGAATTGAAATTCCAAGGATGAAAAAAAGACATCATATATATTGTAGATGCTCTAGGTTGGAAAAAATGCCACTCTGAAGCATTCCAGAAGCGGAATCTCTTCTGAAATCTCCTAAAATAGATGTAGTCCAGAACTTCTCTTATTCAGAAAGCTTCTCAGGGACTCCTAACTTATAAATGATTCACTTCTATCATGTTACAGGGGCCCTGGTGGTGCAGTGGTTGAGAGCTATGGCTGCTAACAAAAAGGTCAGCAGTTCAAATACACCAGCCTCTACTTGGAAACCCTATGGGGCAGTTCTGCTCTGTCCTGTAGGGTCGCTGTGAGTTGGAATCGACTCGACGGCAATGGATATGGATTTTGGATGGGTCATGATACAACTTTTCTCACTGATGATGATACAGAAGAGGAAGAAGATATTGTGTGTGTGTCAGAAAGTAATCTTTAGAAACTAGCCCCTTGAGTGGAAATGAGATGGAAACTCCTGGAGAATCATTAGAAATTTTAGATTATAACAAACTGCCTGAATATGTTAAGGTATCACCTTTCTCCTATACCACTTTACTAAGAGTAGGGTGCTGAAACCATGAAATGATCTCCAATTCTTCTTCATTTTACTTATGGAACACTGAGACATCTTTTGAGTTAAGCAACTTGCCTAGAGTTATCTAGCTGATCTGCAAGAGGTTTGTGAATAGAACCCAAGTTTCCTACCTCAGTCCAATGCTTCTTCCTCCACTTTATTATTGTCATGCATTGGATGACATCCAGAGACAACTTTTCCCATCAGAATTCTGTAGGCCAATCTGTAGTTATCCAGCCAAGATCAATATTTTGTATTTGAAGAATGGAATGTCAGCTAAATACCAACCTTTGGCCCCCAACCAGGCTTCCTTTCACCTAGTGGCTCTAATGGAAAGGCCACGTGAATGGCTCTAGCAGTCCACAAGCAAGGGGCCACACAGGGTAATGGGCCTCTTGCTAAGACCAAGGAGCAAAGCAGAGGAGAGGTTCAGGATCTGGATAGCAGTGCACTGAAAGCCAGACTAGCACAAGAAGTATCTAGTACAAAAATACCAGAGAAAGATGGGTTGTTAGAGTGTTTAAGAACCACCTTCCCTAAGGAATTGAGGGGGCAGAGTGGAGTCTGATGACAAAGAGGTTAACAGTAAAATCCTCTGGGACTATAGGAGTTGGAGTCATGGTCAGAATGGAAGCAACTTCTTACAGGGGTAGCAAACTCATAGCCTGGGGCCAAATCTGACCAGAAGCTGTGTTTTCTCTGGTTAAGCATAGTTATTTGTTATTATTTTTTAAACTAATAATTACTTTAAATACTTTTAGGCAGGTCATAAATTTTCCATTTTACCACATTCCCATCTATTGTGTCACACCTTCTCAGACAGACCCTTAATGGGCCCAGCTAGGAGACCTGCTGCTTTGTCAGGGTTCTGGGTAGTGCACGGCTGGGTAGGGAGCAAGTACAGTTCCTTAAGACAATCTGGCAATCCTCATAGTCTCAAAAATATGAGTGGGGATGAATTCCACCTTGAACAAACTTAATTCACTGTAGGCAAAATCAACAAACCTTAGGTTTTGTCTAGACTTGGTGCTTTAGGAATTGACTCAATACTTTATGAAACTGACTTGTGAAGTTCAAAACATCTTACAGTGATGTAATGAAAACAGAATTTGTGATTCCAACCAACAGCTTGAGCCTACAAACTGTAACTACTTTGTAAAATATTTTTTCAAAAGTTCTGATTGTCAGGAAATTCCAGGCTCTACATGCCAAAGATTTGACACTTCAAATGTTGTGAATCTTATAAGCCCCTGCCTCACACAGGGCAAGTTTCATAGAAACTCCTTGTGGTATGCAGGGTAACGGCCCCACAAAGATATTCATATTCTAATCCCCAGAAACAGTTATGTGGTAAAGGAGTATTAAGGTCTCTAATCATCTGACCTTGAGATGATGAGATTATACTGATGGGCTCAGGGTAAAAAGTCTTTGTAAGTGGAGGAGTGAGGTAGAAGAGAGAAATCCGAGAGAAGGCAGCATGAGAAGGACTTAATCTGACATTGCTGACTTTCAAGATAGAGGAATGCGGCCGCTAGCCAAGGAATGCAGGTGGCCTCTAGAAACTAGAAAAGTCAAGGAAATGGATTCTCCTCTAGAGCCTGTTGAGTGCAGCTCTGCTGACTCCTTCAGTTTAGGCCAGTGACACCCATTTCAGACTTCTGACCTCTAGAATCAGAAGATAATAAATTTGTGTTGGTTTAAGCCACTAAGGTTTTGGTAATTTGTTGTAGCAACAATAGGAAACTAATGCACCTCTAGAGGAGGAAGGTAGGATTCAGGTATGACTAGATCAGTGTAGCTCATTTACTATCATTCATGTTGTTTTAAACCAAGATTCACCATCTGATATTTATAATTTGGCATTACAACAGTCATCACTTGAGGTAGTCAAACGGTAACTTGTTTCCAAAGGATAATGTTTGTGAAGTTTTTTCAACATTCTAATCTTAAAATGGCAAAAGCTAAGGATTCTAAGGCCAGCCCTCACAATCTGAAGACCTATCATGACCTAGCCACTTAGCGCTGTTTCACATGTAAATTGTGATCATGATCATAAAACATAGTTTCGTGTTTACGTGGGAATTCTTCTTTGGTAAGTAGAGAACCAAATTACAAATCACATCAGACTGATAGATGTCTAAGGTTACTACCTCGACCTGCAAAGTAAAACACATATAAAAAAGAAATATTTTTACAGTTGTTCTGTTTCCATTAATTAGTATTCACAAAGGAAAAACACATTCTGATACCTAGTAATTTCTAAATTGGTGTGACAATGGGTTGCCATAATAGGATTACCAAACATATTGAAAGAACTAATTAGAAGACATTCAATTTGGAAATCACAACCAATGCAAAAAGGCTTTATAGTTGGATGTTTGGGTATTCGTCATGGACAGAAAGAAAACAAGTTATTTAGCAAGTGAGTCCTGTCTTGTCTGGACTAGCCAAGGTGCATTTTGGTTTTTAGGTATATGAGGAAAGAATTCAGGTCTGGGTAGTTTTTTCCCAAACTTTCACCTGAGAAATGCCTCTTTTATGGTAGATCTGGTCTTGGTGTTTTATTTAGACATGGTTAGATCATGGTTCTTAAAAGTATGTATGGAGAACTGATGTAAAAATTAAGGGGGCACCAAGATGGGAGGGAGGGAAAAAGGGAGAGGTGAGCAGGGCTGGGACTAGGGTGAGGCAAGTGAGGTACCTAGGGCACAAGATGTAATGAGCACGGACTCTCAGAGCTGTGCATGTGCATAGTCAGCATTTGCACCATCCTGAGAGTGATACACCCAGGGCGCCTCACTTGCCTCACCCTGGACCTACTGTGGTGGTCAGGGCGTAGTGAATGATGGTTGTCATGACAGATGTAAGCCTGCCTGTAGCTTAGAAGTTGGTTTTTCGTCCTGGGACTCCTCTTGCATTCCAGACCACCCCTCTTTGGCAGACCCTGGACCACTAAATTCACAGAAGGCCTAACCTGGTATAGCTGCAGGTCAATCCAGTAATGAACACGATCCCTCCTTTGAACCATACCTCCTGAGGCTACCCTGGTCAATATTCTAGGCTCACCCCTCAAGAGAGCTTGACCCTATGGTTGGCTCCGATCTAAAACACGCCTTCCATGTGTTACAAACCTTCAGGGAACAGTGATTCATTCAGCCCTCCTCTGCTTTTTGATTTCAGGAAAGTCTTCCTTCTACAATAATTTGAATCTATTTTGTACAAATAGAAGCATTTGAAATTTCATGAAATCTGTATGAAGTTGGAATGGTAAACTATAGATGTAGTTAATGTGATATTTGCATCTCTGATATACTGCCGTTGCCAAGTCAGCCTTTTGAGCAAGGGTGTCACTTGCACAAAATGCTCATGTTACACAGTGCAGATATAATATAGGTTTTATTGGGAAAAATGTATATAAGCAGAGACATAGCAGTGTGTACATAATTCCTTAACTCTTATCCATTACTGAGGCCAGGTGTAGCATCATGGTCACAGCTCTGGGATTAATCTCTACGTGTTTATAGGGTCAGGGGCCAGGGAGCATCTGTGTGATTATATAACAGTGGAAACTTCCTGGTCCGGTAAGTGATCTTATTAGAAAGGGAAAGCCTCTGGAGCCCAGTGGTTGGTATCAGCCTATTTTTTCGTTGAGCCGAGCCGGCTGTCTGCCCAGCTAGCAAAAGAAGGAAGGAAATGAGTCTCCTGAGCCATTCAGATTTGTCTCTTGCTAACCACTGGTTTACTTTTCTCTTTGCCGGATTACAAGCAATTTGAGAGGAAAGACAATGTCTTGTGGATTTTTGCAACTCCTATAGTGCCCAGCCTGTGGTTCAGTGCTTAATACATACTTGTTGACAGAATGAGTGAAATAATAGACTCCAATCAATGGGCGTTGTATTATATATATATATATATATATATATATATATATATATATATATATGCTTTCATGGCAACTTGAAAACACAGGCTATGTTTCCACAATGGCAAATCACATATTTTGACAGGGAACAACCCAGTACATATAGTTGAGGGTGGCTGTTACATCTTCATGTGGAGATTGGTAGCACCCTTTCCCCCCAGCCCTTTTTACTTTTGTTTCAAAACATTTGTTTCTGCCATATTGAGAGAAGGAGTTAAGACAAAAGACCTTTAGTTGTCAGTGCGTTGGGGTTTCCACCCAGCCTTCTCTTTAATGCCTTTCTAGTTGTGTATAGACAGCGTATATGGAGGGGAAAAGAAGTTTGAGGGAAAACAATAGTATTCATTTCAGATATATTTTCCTTGTATAAATTTGGTATTCATAATACTAATGGCAATCATCATCATCCTTCTCATTGTAGGTAATATGTTGTGGTTGTATGCCATCGAATCAATTCCAACTCATAGAGGCCCTATAGGACAGAACAGAACTGCCCCATAGGGTTTCCTAGGCTGTAATCTTTACTGGAGCAGATCGCCAGGTCTTTTCTTCTATGGAGCCACTAATGGGTTTGAGCCACTGATTTTTTGGTTAGTGGCTGAGCGCTTAACTGTTACACTACCATGGCTCCTTACAGGGAATATACTATTGAGCATCAACTACGTGTCCTGCACTGTGCTGAGCTCTTTATGTGGATTACCTCATTTAGTCCTCAATCCTATGGGGCGGTTTCTCTTTAATACACCAATTACCAGCACATTCCCAGACCTGAGTTCATCTCAGAGTCCTTCCAGGCATTTGTTTTATGGTTATATTCCTTTTACTACAGAAGCTGTCATATATATGGATCCCACTGAGATCCAGTCAGACAGGTTTTACTTGGGTCTTCCCAGAGTTTTCCAAGTGGCAGCCATCTTTTCATCCATAATGGTTTCATTCTTTCATAGCGGGAAGATACATCCTACTCTGGATATTCAAAGGGTGTGTGACCAGAACTCCAGCTTTATAAATGTTGGTGGACATTGTATTCGTATCTGTACATCCTAGCTACCTTCCGACTGAAGCATTTGTCTAAAAGGAAAAATATAGTTGATGGGCTTGGTAAACAGTTTTCCTATTAACTAGAAAAATACAAACATGTTTCTAAATGTATCCATTTCATTTTGAAAAAATAAATTGATCATTAAGGAGAGCTGATGATACTAAGCCAGGATTTCTGAACCTTGGCACTATTGACATTTTGGACGGGAGAATTCTTTGTCAGTGGGACTTTCCTGTGTTTAGCAGCATTGTTGGCCTCTGGCCACTAGATGTCAGTAGCAGCACCACCCTCTCACTGCCCGCACCCCAGATATGACAACCCAAAATGTCTCAGGATATTGCCAAATGTCCCCTGGGGGCGAAAAGTTGGGAACTGCCCTGATTGCACAGTGGTTAAGCGCTCAACTGCTAACTGGTTTGAACCCACCAGCTGCTTGGCAGGAGAAAGATGTGGCAGTCTGCTTCCATAAAGATTGCAGCCTTGGAAACCCTACGGGGCAGTTCTACTCTGTCGTATAGGGTCGCTATGGGTCGGAATCTGCTGGACTGCAGTGGGTTTTTGGTTCTAAGCCCATGGTTTCAAAAGCTTTATGTCACACCAGAAAGAAATCTGGTATTTCCACTTGTGCATCTGCAGTTAGGTTGTATGCAGTTTCATTATTTTGGTTTTCTTTGTTAGGTAGGAGCATATCATTAAGTACTTCATGGTCTTTAGATAAATATAAATATACATAGTTTCTTCCCTTCAACAATTTATAATCAAGATAAGATTTAACATTTTTTTAGTCAACTATTTTAATGCCAGTGATTCTCGTGTTGAATATTTTATTCTGCAATAGGTCTTTCTCAACAGAAAACTTAACATAGGCATTAAATATTTTATGTTTTAAGTACTTGTATACTTCTAAGTGTTCATATAGATATAAATTAAACTGGTCTGATTTACATCTTCCTTAATCTCTCATGTATTCCTAACTATTTGTTTTCCTCTGGAACAAATTGAGAGGGGTTGATTCAGGAAATCATATAGAAGGGGGTCCTAGCTCTGTTGTTTTATGCTTCAAAAAGGAGATAAGGGAATAGAGTCACAGAAAGAGGCCTGGCAATCTTAAGAAAGGATCCAGGAATAGATAAATTTGTCAAAGGTAAAACTTTACCTAAAGTTTTCTTCTTTCCTAAATTTATCCAGTTATCACTTTTCAAGAATAACACCTTTTCCCTTCCTTTTTTACAAAATTAGACTTACCAAAATTCATAAATCCTTTAGGTTGATGCTTCTGTTTCTTCCGTAGAGAAAATTCAAAATATCTAAAATACCAGCCTACACCCATTTAAGTAAACTCTCAGAACTATAAGGGAACTTGAGAAAACACTTAGTGTATGAGACTTTCTAACCTGCTTCAGAAACTTAGTCCTGTGCTTTTCAAGTTCTTTACTGTCTTGGTTAGAAAATGTGTTCTTATGTCTGTCTTAAATCTCTCATGCTGTAGTGAGGCATGTTTTCTTTTTCTCTGCCTCACTGCAGAATGGCTGTTCCCCAGACCTTGAGTTTGAGCCATTCACATTCTTCAAGAATGTTATTTAAAATGTTCCCTTAACTTTCTATCTCTAGATTACTTGATCCAAATTTCCTTGCCATGATTTTCATAACTCTTTCATCATCTGCAACCCTCCCCATGCTTCCTTCAGGCTCTTCACTGTCGTTTGCAGGGCAGATCCCTAAAACCAAGTAGGGCTAAGGATGCAGGAGGGCACCATGGATGGTCTGCCTTCTAACCAAAGCAAACTCGTTGCCGTCGAGTCGATTCCGACTCATAGTGACCCTATCGGACAGAGTAGAAGTGCCCCATAGGGTTTCCAAGGAGCGCCTGGTAGATTTGAACTGCTGACCTTTTGGTTAGCAGCTATAGCTCTTAACCTCTGCACCACCAGGGCTCCAAGGTCTACATTCTAGGTACCTGTTAAATTAAAGTATCCTGATTGGCCTTAAGCTACTGTTCTAGAATAAAATCCTCTCTTTTTTTTATAATCATCAAGCAAAAAGTTCAGCTTCTCTTTGCCGTAAAAATAGTCCCTGCATGGTGTCTACTTTCCAACTTTCTAAAGTGCTCAAGTTCACCACCTCTCCCTAAATACACCACTCTCTATTTTTTAAGGCCAGAAATTAGCAGCAAATGAGTTCCTATTTTCTGTTTTCACTGTCCCTGGACCTTGAAAGGCCTCTTTGCTGAAGTCAGTGCCTTTGTTCCTTCTCCTCCTATTCCCTTCCTGTCCAGCCTCCCCGCCTGTGGTTAACAGCGGCAGACGCCCCTTCCACCCCGCCGGTCTCTTCCTGCAGTTCTTTCTTCTCATCCACAGACAAAAGCTTTTTGAAAAGTATTTGAGAACTTTTGATCCATATGTGACACCTCTGAGGAGCCAACTCAGGATGTTCTTTGTTGCCAGTCATCTTCTTTGCTAATCATCTCTACCTCAGTTTCTTTTATTTAGAAACTGTACACTGACCTGGTTGAAATATTCTTAGCCCACATGAGTGGACAGCTCTGCCCAGCAATAGAAGCAGGACAGCACCCGCTGCACTCCTGGCTGAGAGCAGGAAAGGAGGCTGCTGGCTTGTCCATCACACATGAGATGGAGGAAATGGGAAGAATGGCTGTGATGTTTAATCAATTGAAGTGAATTTTCTTGTTCCAAATTAAGACAATATGCCATTTTAAAAGCATATGTTAAATGCAGGATGGTATGCTGATAGCAAAAGGGCAAGTTCCCAGGAAGTTATACATAAGAATCACCTGGGGATCTTGTTAAACTGTAGATTCTGATTCGGTATATCTGGGGTGGAAATGCAAATTTTCAGCAGGGAACTTGTCAGAAATGTACATTCTTAAGCAGGACTTTGAACCAGTTGGAAGCCCTGCTTTATAGATAGAGTGATTACTCTTCAGGCTCTGACCCTTTGCCCTAAAACAAAAAAACAAACCCGTTGCCATCGAATCGATTCCAACTCTGCCCTAGTAGTTGGTAATAGTGGTTTATTTTTAGTGTTTAGGTAAGTATTCATGCTCAATAATCATCATTACTTAAACAATAATACATAAGGCATTTGTCTTATAAAATGAGTGAAAAACAAATCTTTTGCTTTTCTTCATAGGGCAACCAATGTCTTTAATTACTTTCCCTTGTTTTAAAAACTCATAGTGAAAAATGGTAAGTTTTTGTTTATACATGCTGATGAGTTACTTTTTAATTGTTCTTTGATTACAGTTGAATTGAGACTTTCTAAGAATAAAAATGCATCTTAGTAGTTCTTTACTGATGCAGGAACTTTTTGGAGAAAAAAAGCCAATTTTTATATTCTGTATCTGTTGCAATTCCTGAAGGCTGGCTAGTAGGTGGAGTCCTGGGTGATGCAAACCACTAATGTGCTCAGCTACTAAACAAAACGTTGGTGGTTTGAGCCTACCCAGAAGCATCTTGGAAAAAAGGCCTGGAGATCTACTTCCAAAAAATCAGTCATTAAAAACTGTATGGAATAAAGTTCTACTCTGACACACTTGTCAGAATCGACTCAATGTCAACCGGTTTTATTGATTAAGTAGAGAATAGCCTGTGTGTGTAAAGACAGAATGAAGTAGCTGCTTATACAGAGCTAGAAGGAAACTAAGTTAGGGTTTTGGCTAAACACCCTTTGTGCTTAAAGAAGACCTGACTATATCAGGGTAACTCCCATTCAGTTGAGTGTTAACTTCATGTAAGAAATTGTTTGAATACTCTTTCAGTTTTTTGAAGTTTCATTAGGAAATTAGTTCAGAAAGTAAATGACACATTCCCATCTCTGGTCAACAAATGCTTCTTTTTTTTTTTTCCCATACAAAAATTTATACATACATTGTTATGTGACTCTAATTGCTCTCCCCATACTGTGACAGCACACTCCTCCTTTCCACCCCTGATTCCCCATGTCCATTCAACCAGCTCCTAACCCTCTCTGCCTTCCCATCTCACCTCCAGACAGAAGCTGCCCATTTAGTCTCTTGTATGTACCTGAGCTTAGAGGCACACTCCTCACAAGTATCACTTTGTGTTCCACAGTCCAGTCAAATCCCTGTCTGAAGAATTGGCTCAGAAATTGTTTTAGTTCTGGGCTGATAGAGAATCCACGGGCCATGCTTTCCGAGGTACCTCCCGTCTCAGTCAGACCATTAAGTCTGGTCTTCTTACTAGAATTGGAGTTCTGCACCTCACCTTTCTCCTGCTCCATCTGAGACTCTCTGTTGTGTTCCCTGTCAGGGCGGTCATTAGTGGTAGCCAGGCACCATCTAGTTCTTCTGGTCTCAGGCTGATGAAGTCTCTGATTTATGTGGCCCTTTCTATCTCTTGGGCTAATACTTTCCTTGTGTCTTTAGTGTTCTTCATTCTCCTTTACTGCAGGTGGTTGGGACAATTCATGCATCTTAGATGGCCACTTGCAAACTTTTAAGACCCCAGATGCCACTCACCAAAGTAGGATGCAGAACATTTTCTTAATAAGCTTTATTATGCCAGTTGGCCTAGATGTCCCCTGAAAGCATGGTCCCCAGACCCCTACCCCTGCTACTTTGTCCCTCAAAGTGTTTGATTGTATTCGGGAAACTTCTTAGCTTTGGTTTAGTCCAGTTGTGCTGACTTCCCCTGTAGTTAGTGCTGTCCTTCCCTTCACCTAAGATAATTCTTGTCTACCATCTAGTTAGTAAATAACTCTCACCCTCCCTCCCTGCCCCTGTAACGATCAAAGAATGTTTTCTACTGTGTTTAAACCTTTTCTTGAGTTCTTATAATAGTGGTCTTATACAATATTTGTCCTCTGACTGACTAAATTCACTCAGCATAATGACTTCCAGCTTCCTCCATGTTATAAGATGTTTCACGGCTTTATCATTCTTTATCGTTGAGTATTATTCCATTGTGTGGATATACCGTAATTTGTTTATCCATTCATTTGTTGATGGGCACCTAGGTTGTTTCCATCTTTTTGATATTGTGAACAGTGCTGCAATGAGCATGGGTGTGCATATATCTATTCGTGAGACTGCTCTTATTTCTCTAGGATATATCCCAAGGAGTGGGATAGCTGGATCATATGGTACTTCTATTTCTAGCTTTTTAAGGAAGCGCCAAACCTATTTCCAAAGTGGTTGTATCATTTTACATTCCCACCAATAGTGTATAAGTGTTCCAGTCTCTCCACAACCTCTCCAGCATTTATTGTTTTGTGTTTTTTGGATTAATGCTAGCCTTGTTGGGGTGAGATGATATCTCATGATAGTTTTGATCTGCATTTCTCTAATGGCTTAATGATCGTGAGCATTTCTTCATGTGTCTGTTAGCAGCCTGAATATCTTCTTTGGCAAGGTGCCTGTTCATATCCTTTGCCCATTTTTTAACTGGGTTATTTGTCTTTTTGTTGTTGAAGTATTGCAGTATCTTGCAGATTTTAGAGATTAGACACTGATCAGATTTGTTGTAGCCAAAAATTTTTTCCCAGTCTTCAGGTTGTCTTTTGACTCTTTTGGTGAAGTCTTTTGATGAGCATAAGTGTTTGATTTTTAGGAGCTCCCATTTATCTAGTCTCTCTTCTGGTGCTTGTGCATTGTTACTTATAGTTCGTGTTGTTGTTATGCCATGTATTAGGGCTCCTAGTGTTGTCCCTATTTTTTCTTCCATGATCTTTATCGTTTTTGATTTTATATTTAAGTCTTTGATCCATTTTGAGTTAGTTTTTGTGCATGGTGTGAGGTATGGGTGTTGTTTCAGTTTTTTGCAGGTGGAGATCCAGTTATGCCAGCACCATTTGTTAAAGAGACAGTCTTTTCCCCCATTAATGGACTTTGGGCCTTTGTCAAATATCAGCTGCTCATAGGTGGATGAATTTATGTCTGGATTCTCAATTCGGTTTCATTGGTCTATGTATCTGTTGTTGTACCAGTACCAGGCTGTTTTGACTACCGGGGCAGTATAATAGGTTCTAAAATGGGGTAGCGTGAGGCCTCCCACTTTGTTTTTCATCTTGAGTAATGCTTTACTTATTCGGGGCCTCTTCCTTTTCCATATGAAGTTGGTGATTTGTTTTTCCATCTCATTAAAAAATGCCAGTGGAATTTGGATCGGGATTGCATTTTATCTGTAAATTGCTTTGGGTAGAATTGACATTTTCACAATGTTGAGTCTACCTCTCCATGAACAAGGTATGTTTTTCCACTTATGCAGGTCTCTCTTGGTTGCTTGCAGTAGTGTCTTGTAGTTTTCATTGTATAGATCTTTTACGTCTCTGGTTAGATTTATTCCTAAGGATTTTATCTTCTTGGGGGCAATTGTAAATGGTATTGATTTCGTGATTTCTTCTTCGAGGGTCTCTTTGTTGGTGTAAAGGAATCCAACTGATTTTTGTATGTTTATCTTGTATCCTTAAACTTTGCTAAAATCTTCTATTAGTTCCAGTAGTTTTGTTGTGGATTCTTTGGGGTTTTCTGTGTATAAGATCATATCATGCACAAATAGAGATGCTTTTACTTCTTCCCTACCAATCTGGATGCCCTTTATTTCTTTTTGTAGCATAATTGCTCTGGCTAGAACCTCCAGCACAATGTTGAATAAGAGTGGTGATAA
>NW_004443972.1:7061025-7080700 GCF_000243295.1 Trichechus manatus latirostris | reverse complement strand
GCCTTGACTTCCTCTCCATATGAAAAATCTGTGTCTACATTTTTTAAGGCCCTCTTTTTTGTATTAGTGTTGTCGTCTTTCGCATATTGACGTCTGTTTCCTTATTTTCAGTGTTTTAGCTTTGATTTCCTTTTGTGACTTCCCTATCTGGATTGATATCTGTTTGCTCTGTCCTGTGTTCTAGTCTTGGGTTGTTATCTGATGTTACTGATTTTCTCATCAGAGGACTCCCTTTAGTATTTCTTGTAATTTTGGTTTGCTTTTTGCAAATTCCCTAAACTTGTGTTTATCTGGAAATGCCCTAATTTCACCATCATATTTTAGAGACAGTTTTGCTGGATATATAATTGTTGGCTGGCAGTTTTTTTCCATAAAGGCTTTATATATATTATCCCATTGCCTTCTTACCTGCATTGTTTCTGCTGAGTAGTCCGAGCTTATTCTTATTGACTTGCCTTTGTAGATGAGTTTTCATTTATCTCTAGCCACTCTTAAAATTCTCTCTCTATCTTTGTTTCTGTCAAGTTTGATTATAATATGTCTTTATGACTTTCTTTGGGGATCTATCTTATGTTGGGTTCGATGAGCATCTTGGATAGATATCTTGTCATCTTTCATGATATCAGGGAAGTTTTCTGCCAACAAATCTTCAACAATTCTCTCTGTATTTTCTGTTACTCCCCCCTGTTCTGATATTCCAATCACTTGTAGGTTATTCCCCAATTCTTAGGGTTTCTCCATTTTTTAAAATCCTTTAATCTGATTTTTCCTCAAATAAGTTGCTGTCAAGTGCTTTATCTTCAATCTCACTAATTCTGACTTCCGTTGCCTCAATTCTGCTCCTGTGACTTTCTACTGAGTTGTCTAATTCTGACATTTTATTGTTAATCTTCTGGATTTCTGATTGCTGTCTCTCTGTGAATTCTTGCAGCCTGTTAAATTTGTCGTTATGCTCTTCTCTAATCTTTTTAATTTCATTTATTGCGTGTTCTGCATTTTGATTAATTTCCTTCCTAATTTCTTGAAGAGTTCTGTATATTAATCTTTTGTATTCTGCCTCCGGTAATTCCAAGAAATTTTCCTCTTCTGGAAAATTTCTAGATTCTTTATTTTGGGAGCTTGCTGAAGCCATCATGGATTGCCTCTTTGTGTGATTTGATATTGACTGTTGTCTCCGAGCCATCAATAAGTCATTATATTTATTTATTTTATGTTCGCTTACTGTGTCCTAGCTTCTTATTGTGTTTTGATATGCCCAAATGGGCTGCTCGTATGAGCTAGTTCAATTATTGGCACCTTTGAAATTCTAATATCCTGTCACCAGGTGATTAGATCTGTTACTAGGTATGTGAGCTCAGGAGTCTGCCCACTGCACCTATATGGATTCAGCTCAGGTGCCCAGGTAGATAGCTACCAAATGTGTGGTGTAGGTGCTCACTTGAAGTCCTAGACAGGCATGGGTGATTGGTATAGGCACAGGCATCTGGCTGCAACAGGGGGACACACTCTGAGCAAGGCAGGGGGCTGACAGCAGTCCCCAAGTGTCCAGGAGGAAGGTGTGTCCCTGTTCCCTAGAGCACGTAGGTGGGTGGGTTTTGCAGCCAGACTAGGAGCACCTAAGGCTGTTGGTTGTAAGGACTGGGGGGCACCTCTTATTCTTGGACCCCTCTCGCAGGTGGCTAGGTGGCATGGGTGGAGCCACCAGTCCTTAGGCCCCTGATGTGGGTAGGTGAAGACCCTGCTTAATGGGCAGAGCAGTGTCAAATGTCAAAAACCTGCCACTTCACAGCTGAAAGAGTTAAAGTTAGATTTCCGGTATATACCCTGTTATACTGCAGTAATGAGGGCCTAGGCTGCTGAGATGGGCCCGCACAAGTCTATGCAGGGGGAAAGGCACTCAAAGTCCATGGATCCCTTATGCCTGTGCCTAGGCAAAGGAGCTGTGCCTACCCTGGGTTCCTGGCTTAGAGGAGCCGGCAGTGTATTTTTTCCCCCTATTTGTTAATTTGTTCACTCTCCAACGCAGGGAGAATGGCTCTGGGCATATAAAGGACCTTACTTCCAGCCCAGGGAACCCGGCAATTGCTGAAGCTGGTCCAGACCAAGTGCAGAGCAGGGAGTGTGGTGGTAAATGGGAGAGAGTTTTTTCCTAAGGGGGTATTTTTGATCTATGTGGTAAGCCGTACACATGTACTTATCTTTCATGAAGGGCTGCTTCTCACTGGTTCTGGGTGGCCATGTAGACTCTCTGGTGCTGGGTCTCTCCCAGTGCAGAAAACACACCTCCCGAGCACCACTGCTTGCCTGGCTCACAGCTTACCTGCGAGCTGCTCAGGCCTGAAGGGCTCAGGCTCTCACCAGGTCAGATCTGGCAACTCCTCGCTGCTTCCAAACCTCCTCTGCCTCCCCCTGCCGCTCTGTCCGGTTCCTCAACTCTGCCTTTGATGTTCAGGGCTCCCAGATTGCCATATATAATCGAATCACTTGTTTTTTTTTTGGGTCTTTGTTGTAAGAGGGTCCACCGGAAGCATCTGACTACTCTGCCATCTTGGCCCCGCCTCTCCTGGTCAATGAATGCTTCTTGATGTCTGGCCCTGGCCTTTGTCCATATGTAACTTATGACCCAAACTCTGCTCTGGCTGCTTTCATCAGCTCTCAACCACACTTGCTCATCTTTCCCTCATGGAGGCTATGTCTGTGACGTTTGTTAACTAAAGACCTTTATATAAGGCAACTGATACTTGAAACAATGAACAAATTGCACCTGATTCCTTCTCCATATTTCATGGAGTAAGAAACAGATTTGTGGCTATTCTGTCATAATGTAATTTTCTCTGGGGCTGTGAATTAAGAAGAGCAAGTCATCTACACAATACCTGCAAACACTTGGCTTTGACACTCAGATTATCCATTTTTTCTTCTGCTGTAGAGTTGGATTTTTAACTTGAAAAATGAATGCACGTATAGAAGATGTATCTATTTTAGGTGGAAATAAGAAGCAGTTCATACTATCTGTAGCATATAAGCAACTGTAAATGGATAATATATTAGCAAATGGAATGAAATGGGTGACAAGCAACTAACTGGTGAGAACTCCGGTTTGCGGAAAGGAAATGAGTATTCCAGGCATTCTAGGCATGGTGGCTGATTCTTTTGTTTTTCCCATCTTTGGAGAATGAATTGAATATTTTAGGTTCATTTGCAGGTATATATTACATTTGATAGCAAAGTATCCTGGCATGTACTTGAACCGTACTGAGAGGCTGACAGCCAAAATGAGTTGGGCTGTGTTCTCACTTTATTATTTGATTGCAGAAGATGAGGGGAAATGAGAGTATTCTAGTTCTTCTTGTTGGAAAAGTCTGCATTGCATTTCAAAATATTTCATTGCCAGATATTGTAGTTCCTCTCTCCCCACCCAGCTAGATAAATCTGGAAGCCAATTGAAAGTATTTTGTTTATCTTCAGTCATTAGAGATGTCTCTAATTGTTACTGTCTTTATGTTGAGTATCTCAGTGTTCACCGATTTGTGGGATATATCTGGATTTTATTTCCATCTTGTTAGTAGAAGAAAACAGGAGGTTGAATGGCATTGCATTTGTTATGACAGCAACCAACTGGGCAAGTGGAGTTAGCATACTTGTAGCTTTTGTAATTCACCCAGTTATTAGTCAGTAATAAGACAGTTCATTATTCAATTTTGATTGGCTGAGGAGTAACAGAGGCTCCATTTCAGCAGATAGATACTGAGGATTTGACTCGTTAGTAAAATTAATGACAGCTGGAGGAATTCCTAGCTGCACATGTAACTGGAAGTGCTTAACTACCCAATTAATCCTGAATGCATGGATTCAGTGAAACACAAAATTCCATCTGCTTTTGCAGTGGTGGTTTTGAAAAATTGAAGGCAAGCATTTTTCTCTATAGACTGCAACTCTGAGTGGATAGTAAAATGCCATACATTCTTATTTTAGAGTAATGCAAATAAATATTAAACTTTCCCTTCTTCCCTCCCTCCCTTTCTTCTAACAAATATTTATTATACACCTTCTGTGTGCCAAACGCATGTTGGGGACACAAAAATGAAAAAGGTGTACTACCTGCCCTCGAATAGTTATTATCAGAAAGGTAAAATAAGCTACACATTAAAACAATTATGACACAATGGATGGATGAAATAGAATTTGCCGGCTGGACAGGGAAAAAGAGACTTTTCAAATAAAAGTCAACAGCCTGCAAATCAATGGAAGCATCAGAACATTCCCCCCTTATTGAACAAGTATTTTCTGAGTGCCTACTGTGTGTCACACACTGTCAGCAAAGCATGCTTGGGAAAGTGTGAGAGCATATTATGGTTGGAGTACCATGATGGAGAAAAGTGAAAGGTGAGCCTAGATGGTGGCAGGGACCAATTTTATTTTAATAATGTAGCTCTCAGTTTTGTTCTTCTTTTCAAAGAAATGAACAGCCATTTTCTTATTTTTGTCCTAGCTTAATGCTGATGAAATAAAGAGTAATGGGACAAAGGTTTTGAGTTTATTTAATACATGTTTATACCAGTTTTAGTAAACACACAAATAAATATACTGAAAGAATCACAGACTCAGTGGTCCAGGGCAGAACTAGGCCAACCCTTGGCATAGTACACTACTTAATTTCTTATCTGGAAACTGCCAGCTGGCTAACAGAATTTGGGCAGAGAGCAAAAGAGGGATTGAAACACTTCCTGTCTGAAAAGAGAAACTGTTAACAATTGTTTTAACTCATAAGTAGGTTTGATTGGTTTAGTGATTTTTCGAAACTATTTTTTTAAATATAAGTATAATACATAAGATATGTATAGGAAAAGGTTTGCCACTTTAAACGTTTTTGAGTGTACAGTTCAGTGACATTAATTACATTCACCGTGTTGTGCTGGAAAGCCTGGTAGCGTAGTGGTTAAGCACTATGGCTGCTAACCAAAAGGTCAGCAGTTCAAACCCATGAGGTGCTCCTTGGAAACTCTATGGGGCAGTTCTGCTCTGTCCTATAGGGTCACTATGAGTCGGAATCAATTTGATGGCAACAGGTTTGGGGTTGTTGTTATGGTTGTTATTTTGCTACCATCACCACTATCTATTTCCAAAAGTTTTACATCACCCTAAACAGAAACTCAGTTTTCCAAACTATCTTTGCAAAGACTATATTCCTTGACATGTGTGGTTGCTGAAGTCCCTGTTCCTTTAGCTTGTGCTCAGCTAGTCCTTTTGTAGAGATTTCCTTGAATGCTAGGAGCTAGAAAACTAACAAACAAAAGACCCCTCTCCTAGTCTTCGCAGATTGGTTCTATGCTGACACTCCATCAACACTTAGCCAGGTTTACACTGAGCCTAGAAGTCAGCCTAAGAGGAAAGTTTAGGATTTTCTCAAATCTTTTCTGAGCATATGTCTTGCCCTGAGTATGTGTGTAGCTTTGTAAATCCTCCCCCTATGCACGGGTACTTTTGAATGCCCTAATTTCCCAAAGAAACTCTCTTCCTGGATTTTCCTCCCAGGACTTATGTGGGCTATTGCATGTCTCAATCATACTACTTTGCCCCAGGTGACTACAGGTTGATCCTTTGCCTTACAGTGTTTTCCAGCCATGCTTGCTACTTTTCTACCCTGAGTGAATTCCAAGATAGGTAAAACAGAGGTGAGCACCTTGATTCAGTCCTTCAGGTTAGAACTGACAAACTCAATCATTTGCAAACAAAGTCTGCTCTGTTCCCTCTGGAACCAGGGATGAGGGTCCCACCCTGGGAGTATGGGCTGCTGTCTTTAAGCTAGCCACCAAATCAAGGAGCGGGTGGTGGAGCATGGGCAAGTAAAAAAGTTACTAAGCTTTTCTAATGTTCTGAAGTTTCTTTTTCTTGATTCAGCATTCCCTTGGGTTGCTGTAAACCTTTGACTGCTTTCTAGAGTTCTGACAAAGTTGGTTCTGACAGTTTCTGCTTGCTTTCAATGTTTCTGTGGGGGAACGGGAACTTGGAGTTGCTCAGTCTGTCATCTTGCTGATGTCACTCCCACAAGGAAGAGTTCTCATGCTGCAGAGTTCTCGTGTGAGCTTCAGTTGACGTTTGATTAAAAGATAAGCGATGGCGTTATCCGCTAAGAAGAATGTTGCCAACTTCAGCTGCGTCCACTTTATTCTACGAGGACTACTTGTATTTGACAATAATGCATAGCTATTTATTTTCTGATAAAGTTTGTGTTTTCTGGCAGTGTGTATTTCATTTTTCTTTCATATTCAGCATCTTTGCAGCATTTCATGCTACAGGATGATATGTTCTATTGCAGTTTCAGTTTTGTAATGGACTAATAGAATTTGCAGTAAAACTAAGTTTCTTGGAATTTGTTCGGCAAAGCAATGATTGCTTATAATGAGAAAAACCTGTTCTTCATATCGCCTCAAAATTAACATAAGCCTCCGTCTCCACCAGTGAGGCATTTTGCTTGTCCATCATTGTCAACTTTTGTTCGTCTTTGGTTATAAATAACTTCCTGGAGCAAGTACCAGACCATGTTTCAGTAGCAAACTTAATCCACATTCCTTTTTAAATCTCGTGATTTTTTCCTAGTAAGAAGGATTTATTACTAATTTTAATTTTGTGAAAGACCTGCACAGCTTAAATTGGTGAAGTACCTTCTCACAAAATATTAAAGTTAATAATGAGGATTTACTGGACTCGTTAGATGAAGGACTCAGTATTTTCAAACTTTCCAACCTCTACTAGGTTCTCTCTTATCATTTCTAATTTTTGTTTCTCTTTGTTTCTATTGAACATAAATGCTGATAGTTTATTGATAGATGTTAACATAGTAAAAAAAAACTGAAAATATTTAGAAGTCTTTAAATAGAAAAGGATTAAATTAAAAGATGTTTTCACCTCTTTTATTGTTGTTAGTTGCCATTAAGTTGGCTCTCACTCTTGGCAACCATGTATAACAGAACATTGCCTGGTCCTGTGCCATCCTCACAATCATTTGTATGTTTGAGCCCATTGTTGCAGCCACCTGTCAATACATCTCATGGAAGGTTTCTCTCGTTTTAGCTGAACCATCACTTTACCAAACATAATGTCCTTTTCTCGTGGTTAGTCTTTCCTGATGACATGTTACACCTTTAGCCAGCATTTAATACAGTATCTAGCACAGACTAAGCAGTCAGCAACTTGTACATCCCCTGTATCCTACCAACAGTTTTTGTAATACGTTCTTTGTTTCTGGTTTATGTTTGCCTTTCCTTTCCCACTGCTATGATCCTATCAATATCCCAGTCTTTCTAACTGCAATTTTTCACACTTCCAGAGAGATCTTCCTAACACACCCCTTTCCATCTTAAACTCTCCTATTTAAGTATGGCATCAGCCATTTATTCACTACCACATGTCTGCAAACACCTCCTACTAGCTTCTACAGTTTGCTGTGATCTGCCTTCATTCCACACTACAATTTTATTTCCAACTACTCTTCAACATGAATAATTCGAACTTCTCTATACTCCACACATAAGGCAAGGTACTACTTTCATGCCTGTGTTCACTCTGCCTCCACTTTTTCTTGAAATGCCTTGGCAACATTTTTCTGACCCCAGCATATTATTAAGATACAATTCAAGCCCTGCTTTCTCTCTGTGTCTTCACTGGCTTGACCACCCTCAGATTGAGCTCTGCCTTCTTACAACTCCAGGGTCAGTAGCCCTAATTTCTTTTTTTAGAAGAATATAGTCAGCACTGAATTGGTTTGCTTCATGAATGCATGCCTTATCTTCTCAACTTGATTGTGAATTATTTAAAAGCAGGGAATATACCTTTTGCTTCTTTTGTATTACCACCATTCCTACCACAGTACTAACCACAGAGTTGCAGAAATTCATCATACTCCAAGCATTTCCTTTATTTTCCTGCCCTTCGGCTTTGTTGCCTTCCCTGTCTGGAATGCCTCCTGCTGGCGTCTTTTCATGCTCAAGGATGACCTATTCCTGATAGCCCTGCGTAATGCTCCCTCACCTACTCCCTAGGTCTTCTATTCCCCAGACAGAATTAATCTGTTCCTCTTCTGCTCGCTAACTAGATTTGTGTTTTTGTTATAGTTTGTTGATTTTAATTGCATAGTATACAGTAGCTAACCAGACATGACCTAGCATTGTTCGGGCACCAGTGAGTACGGACTATGGAGGGCCACTTACCTCTCTGTCTTCTCGAGGTACTTGGAAACTGGCCGCAGTTGTCAGTTTCACTTGGTTCACATATATATTTTTAGCAACACCTAAAGGAATTTTTTAATTTGGAACGTAATAAAAGCAATAAAGTGTTTAGTAAGAATGACTAAAGCTATTATACTGTGGGGTGAGAACTAAACCCCCCCCCAAAAAAGAAACCAAACCCGTTGCCATCGAGTCAATTTTGACTCATAGCAACCCTATAGGACAGAGTAGAACTGCCCCATAGGATTTCCAAGTAGTGGCTGGTGGATTCAAACTGCTGACCTGTTTGTTAGCAGCCATAGCTCTTAGTCACTGCACCACCGGGGCTCTAAGAACTATGCAGTTAAGCATAATTTCTCTACTGTGTTACTGTGTATACAGCAAGCTACAAAGACTGCAAGAATGTTGGGTACTAACTTCTGGTCACTTGCCCCTGAGAAGTCGATAGCACCCTCACCTTGGTGAAGATAAGGAAAAAGTGTCTGGGTCCCCTTCTTTCTGGAGCCTTCGTGAAACATGGTTCCCTGGCTCAGTACTCTTCTGTTCCTCAGGCCACCTCCACTGGAGTGTTCCTCCCTCTCTCCTCCATTTGTGCCTGCCGAATGTTGGCTGTGGTTCTCAGTGTTGTCCTCTTCTGCCCTGTGGGTCTCTCTGAGCTTTGTTGTGGCAACATGGTAGGGGTTTTTACGTCCCCTGAAACTCTGATGAGAGAAGAGCTTTCAGGATTAGCTCAGTGAGGAAAAAGCTTTCTCACTGAATGGTCACCCTGTCTGTTGTGTTTTGATATGAACCGCCTTCTTCACTTCTCAAGAGCCCTTGAGTAGTGCAAATGATTAATGTGCTCAGCTGCTGACCGAAAGTTTGGAAGTTCAAGTCCACCCAGAGGCACCTCAGAAGACAGGCGTGGCGATCTATTTCTGGGGAAAAAAATCAGCCATTAAAAACCCTATGGAGCACAGTTTTACTTTGACATGTATGGGGTTGCCATGAGTCGGAATTGACTTGATGGCAACTAGTTGAACTGATTACTTCTATTCTCAGGTCCTTGCCCTCACTCGGACTTGGGTTTTGCTCTGTAACCATCATCACGCCTAACATTAGAGACTCTGGGACTATGGTACTCAAATATTTATTGATTTATTTCAAACCAGCCATTTCAATTACATATGTAGACTGTTCATGACTTTTTTCTTATCTATCAAGATGCCAAATAAGAGTCATAACAAAAGACCCAATTTTAATAAGTGTAACACAGCTTTAAAATGGGAGACATTTTTCATCTTCTAAGCATGTGTTTCAAGGAAGCAGAAAGAGCAAGAAAATTGAAAAACAAAATGTAGCTAAATAGAAGTAACGCTGATTTGTTTTCCTAATTGAAATGACAGAAGGGCATACTCCGTGGCCAGAAAGCCCACATTCAGCTTGGAAGGGAAAAGAGTGTCTTGTCTCTCTGAGAGGTGACTCTTTGAACCCGTTTCAGATTCTAAAAGTTTTTGACGAATTGGCTGGTTTTGTTGTGAGGACTGGCCCTGAGGTCCGGGGCATGGGTGGGTTAGCAGAGGACAGGACTGTGCTCTGTGACTGGTGACTGGCTTTAGCCCTGGCCATCTGAAAGTGGGTGCTGAAATCATAAGGAGCAGAGAGCAGCCCACCTCCGTCCCTGCTAATGGTAGCGTAGCTTGGAACGACCCCACAGCTCCGAGTGGAGAGTGGGTCAGGAACATCAGCCTCACATGCCAAGGACAGCAATCTTGGCTATTCCCGAAGAGGTGATCGCTCCTGAGTAAACACAACTTTTAAAGGCAGAAAAGAGCATGGAGGAACAAAGCTGACAAAATTCCTGAATTCACCCAACACCTTTAATGGTCCCAGTCAAAGTTTGTACTGGAGCATTTAATTCCTAGTCATCTTGATTAATTTGAGTTTTATATCCCTACCCATCCTTTAACCAGCAACCAGTTGCTGTCAGTTTGATTCCAACTCATGGTGACCCTGTGTGTTTCAGAGTAGAATTGTGCTCCATCAGGTTTTCATGGCTGTGACCTTTTCAGAAGCAGATCACCAGGTCTTTCTTTCGAGTTCCCTCTGGGTGAGTTTGAACCGCCAACCTTTTGGTTAGTAGCCGAGTGCTTAACCGTTTGCGTTAAGAGGGGTTACAAACAGCATAATAGCCTGACCCAAGAAACAAAGGGCCTGGATAAATTCATAAATGGCCGTGTACTGGCTAACCTGTATCTTGTGTTTCCTGTATAGAGTGCCTACACCGTCCGAGTGTGTAATCTTCACAGCAGCTCCATGAGTTCGGTTAATATATTCATTTTCAGAAAGTAAACCAAAGACAGGAAGATTAAGTATCTTGTACAGAAGTTTACATCTCCTAAGGGGCAGTGTTAGGATCCCAGTGCAGGTAGTCTAGCTTTAAAGCCCCACTCTCAACTGCTGAGTCTATTCCAGCTGTCATATTTATAATTGGGCCCCCTCTTTGTATCTCTTAGCGAAAGATATAGGTGATTGGAATAAATTAAATTATAGCATCTCTCCAAGATTCATTTTTCCCTCATCTAACTTTTTTTTTGCCAAAAAAGTTGCTAACAAAAAATATGCATATGTTATCACTAACCACTTTGGATGTATTAATGAGCTATTGGATAGGCCTGAAGGAAGGAAAGAGAAAATCTGCAAGCTTGATAATCACATCCTTAGTAATAGTTGATTGCATGTTGATAATCACATCCTTAATAACATTCAACTTAATGTTCTGTCACCAAGTGCTTGATAACCTAATTCCTGGCAATATGAAGATATCTTTCAGAAAAGACCTCAAAAGAGTCTTAGAGATCATTCAATAGGTGCTACTGCTTAGACCTGGATCCTGAAATGCAAGTCTTAGCGATACTAGCCTGGGTGACTTTGACCTCTCTAAGACCTCGAAAGAGCTTTGGATGGAAATTAAGGTAAGGTACTGGAGAGAACATAGCATGCTCAGTAATTGTCAGTTCAGTCAAGAGAGAGACAGAGTGAGAGAGAGACTGATTGATTGGTTCTTTTGTTTATACTTCTAACCTCAATGATCTGCTCATCCAGCGGAGCCTACCAGCACCTCCACTGGACATGGTCGTTAGCAAGGGCTTTAGAGTCATACCAGGGTTTGAGTCCTGGTTCTACACCTCAATGGCTGCATGACCTTGAGTATATTACCTGGAATCTCTAAGCCTTGTGTACTCCAATGCGGATAATGAACTCTACTTCTTAAAGTTTTTGTGGTGACTAAATTAGATAACGTCTGTAAAGTGCTGTTTTATTCCAATTAAAGCATCATTTCCTAGTTCCAAGGACTGAGCTAGGAATAAGTTCTTTTCCTCGAATCTAATAGGCTCTTACACAGAGAACACAAAATTAGCAGCTAGGTGACCAAAAGCAAGCCTTTCTTTCATCTCCTCCCATTTCTGGACCCATGGGGAGGAAGGTCACAACCTCAGGGAAGAGTTTGGGCTCTCGCCACTCCAGACTCCAAATGCAGTTGGTGCTTGCTGATGGGGAGGACTGGGTGGTGTGGTAGTCCTTATAGAGGCCCCAAAGAACAAAGGAGGGATAGAAATTCTGCAGGGAATGGAGTAGCCTGGGGTGCATATTCTGTTACAGTAAGTTGCTGGATGTTTTCTTCTTCCTTTGAACCGATTAGGGGAGGTGTGGCTCTTAGCATTCATTGGCTAGGCCTTATATGTATAGAGGACCCACCACACCTCTCAAATCCTCCTAAACCATTCACTATCTGACAATTTAAATATAGCATTTGTACCTGAATTTAAACTACTGTGCTAAGTCGCATCATTTTGTTTTTAACTAAGACCTACAGGCCTCACAAATTTAGGAGACGGTCTAGTGACCAAAGAGAGAAAAACTCATACTGACACTGCCTTTGTTAGGGGCCTCAGGCTTTTCACAGGGGATTTTTTTCCAGAGACCCCTATAAATAAAAGTGTATAACATTGACTCTGGGACATAGTAAGTATTACTCAATAAGTAATAGTTGCTATTATTGTTTTTAATTTTATAATTATTACTCATATTTAATGTTGTGCATCAAAATCATCATTTGGGATTAATATAAGTAATTTTAAGCTGCACAACTCCGTAAAAAATATATATGTAGATATTTGTATTATATACACAAGTAAGTATATATATATATATATATATAAAATATTAGTTTTTATTTTTAAAAACACTCAAGGTAAAAATTTAAACTGCACAGAAAGGTATAAATTGAAATATAAGTCTATTTCCCTCCTCTAGTACACATAGGTATATTGGCACATAATAGACTCTCAACGTATGTATTTTAACACAATTTTAAAACAGTATACTGTATATTTTACGATTTGCTCTTCTGACTTAACAACTCTATATATAATTACTTAGAAGCCTATGTCATGCTTTTTAATGTCCACATACTATCCTATTTTATGGATGAGCCATGATATTTTTAAACATGTCTCCTGTGTTTAAACATTTAGAGTCTTTTTCATTTTCTTTTGCTATCAGAAAGCAATACTGGAGTGAATATTTTTGTATATATTTATACATACATGTCTTATAAAGTATATCTGTAGGATAAATTTTCTAAAGTAGAATGTCTGGGTGAAAATTTATGTACATTTTAATTTTGCTTGATTTTTCCTAATTACCTCCAAAAAGATTGCACCAATTTACATTCTTACCAACAGTGTGTGAATGGCAGTTTCTCTGAATCCTCCCTGTTACTGTGTATTATCAAATGCTTCGATTTTTGCTAACCTAGTAGGTGAGAAGTAGTATCTTATTTTAATTTACATTTTTTTACTTAGGAAAGAAGCCGTAAATCTTTTCATGTGATTAATGTACATTCCTGTTCCTTTTTCTATTTTCTGTTTTTATTCTTTTCCCATATTGGTGAGTGAAGAGGTAGGTAGGTTGTTCATTTTTTGGTAGTAATTTGTTAGTGCTTTTTGGATATGAAAGGAGCCCTGGCGGCTCAGTGCTTAAAGTGCTTGGCTGCTAACCAGAAGGTCGGTGGTTCGAATGCACCAGCCGCTCCGCGGGAGAAAGACGCGGCAGTCATCTTCCATAAAGATTTACAGCCTTGGAAACCCTATGGGGCAGTTCTACCCCATAGGGTTAGTTGCTGTCAGTCAGAATCAACTGGACCGCAGTGGGTTTTTGGATTTTTGAATATGAGGAACATTAAACTCAGATCATTATGTGGTAGGCTTTTTTCCCTATTTGCACTTTGATGGATTATTGTATTTTGTTTCTAGACCAATGTTTAAAAATTTTAAGTAGTCAAATTTGTCAATCTTTTCTTTTCATGGTTTCTGAACATTTTGGCATGCTATTTTAAAACTTTAGCCATGGTTTCTGCTACATGATTTCTGATATGTAAGTCTCTTTATCTGAAATTTATTTTTATATAAAGAATGAAATAAGGACCTACTTGTATTTTCTTCCAAATGATGTTATTTTTTTCCCAAGTGTCCCAACACTGTTTATTAAATAATTATGCTTTTCCTATTAATTTAACAGGTTTCCTATATCATATATTAATTTACAGTGTACAGGGGTCAGTTTGTAGACTCTGTTATTTCATTGATCTGTGCCAGTATTTTTATGTGGTTTTATAATATGTTTAAATATCTATTAAAAGGCTAGTGCATCTTTATTCTTTAAAAAGTTTTTCTGGACAATTATTTGAGTATTAATTTTTTCAGATGAACTTCAATGTTATTTTGTCAAGTTAAAGATGATTTTGTTTTTCACTGTCTTCCCAACGTGATTTCCAGTGGCTCTTTGAGTCAGAAAGTGTGGAATTCCTTTGGGTGAAGTCTGGGTATTACTGGGCACTCCGCTTAAGATTCTCTCCCTCCCCCTGAGGTCCCCTTGGTCACTCTTTTATTCAGTAAATAGTTTTGAGCTCCTATGAGATGCAAAGCTTTGCAACGGGAGCTCTGAGGACAACAAAAAGCAGGTAAGTCGTGATCCCTGCCTGAACTAAGTAGATGCTTTACTCTGGCTTACATTGTATATGCTGCCATCTCTAGGGGAAGTACTTCTGTTCATGATAACAGAACTGGATTCCTTTAGACATAAAGAGGCGCTCCCTCAGTCAGAAACTTTAGCCAGTAAAACATAATTACAAAGAATTATTTAAAGATAATTTTAATCAAACTGTTCCAGAGGCTACAGAAATGACACAGGAGAGATTCTAGCTCTTTCCCTGCTTTTTTCTTCTCTTCTAAATTAAGCTGTATTATTTTTCCCTGTATATGCCAGAAGAAAAAGTTTTTGTTTCTGTTTTATTGTTTGTTTTTTGTCCCAAGATACAAGTGATTGCCTGAAGTTACTTTTAGCGGAAACATACACAATACACTGTTAGCATATCTCTAATATGACTCTCTAGAAAACAGTCCGCAACCTGAAAGTAGTGTTTGTGGGCTACTTTGTAAATCACTCTGAGGGGCGGGGGGACATGAGAAGGAAGCATTTCTCAGACCGTCACTTTTCCGGAAGGCTCATGGAAATCCTCATTTACAAGAAGCTTTTAGTTGCTTCATCAGTATACATACAGCTCTGTGCCTACCAGCAGCACATTCAGGATTTCCTGAGCAAATATTACCATTTCCTGTTTAACATCTGTGCTAAAACTGGATTAGTGCAGCTTGAGCTGCTTGCCTTGAATGGAAACCTTGTGCTGTGGCTAGTGCTTACTGGTGCCATTGCTGTCATCAGCCAGGTGTAGCCACCCAGTCACTCACCTGTGTCACATGGATGGTCAGATGGTCTCACTAAGTTTTGACCAGGCAGGGCTGGCTCTTGGTGTGGCTTCTCCATGTCCCACAATGTTGTTCTGTAGCCTGTACATAATAACACTTGATTGCTTGACACCACCTTCTCCCAGCAGGTGATCACTTTCCTTTTCCCTGAAGGAAAGGGAGCACCACAACCTCACCAACCCTGCTGTTAAGATAAATTTCTGTATTGCTCTTGGCTTTTTTCAACTGCTGTTCCTCTTTAGTCTTAAAAGGTTTTTGATGTATTGCTAATTGTGCTTATTGATGTAGCACTTCTTATGTACTTGTACATTGTTACACACTGATCATCAAAGCAGTTTTTGCTAGCTAGCATCTCATCTATATAAGGAGCCCTGATGACGCAGTGGTTAAGAGCTTGGCTGCTAGCCAAAAGGTCGGCAGTTCAAAACCACCAGCCACTCCTTGGAAACTTTATGGGGCAGTTCTACTCTATCATATAGGGTCACTATGAGTCAGAATGAACGGGTTTGGTTTTTTTGCTATCCATATAATCTTTATCTTTTGTCGCTCCCACTCCACGTATTAAGTTGAACCATATGAAATTTTAAAAGGGCAATTGCGTATGATTCAGTCTAATATGAAAGGAATTGGTCCTCCCCACCACCACCATCACCATTGGTTTAACTTGCAAATCTGCTGTTGACCTACATCTCAACTTCTCCTTCCCCAGAAGTGCCTAAGTGGCCATGGCTGATAGAGATTTCCCTTCCAGATCCATCTAGGCCTTTTGGCACCTCCCTGCTTGTACTTTTGAGGTCAGTTACAAATTCTTCTGTTACTATTGCATCTCCAATAATGAGTCCCCTCCTCAAACTGGCAATCTAAAGAAACAGCTGCCTGAATTTGGCAGTTATAGGGGTTGCCAAACTAGTCAACGCAGTAAGAAGTGTAAGGTGGATGAGGTTTTCTAACTGAATATCACTTTCTTTAAATTACGTAAAATAGTTAGAGTAGGACCTCACTAATTTGGATTTCAATAATGAGATCATTCAGGTAAAGTCTATAAAATTTATCTTTGCTTTTAATTATACTAAGTAACCTATAAAGAGGAAGTGTGAACACAATGGAAGGAGTTATCACTGAAGAGAAAAAGAAGACCCTCAAGGGTACCTCAGAATCTCCTGCCAGCAATGAAAATGCTGAGTAAAATCCTGTTATTAAAGTAGGGGCTCAAAGAAATTTGCCAGTCAAAATGCTGACAGTCTAGAGATATCATGTGAACTCAAAAATAGCCAATCATGTCTTTCAAAAAGCAGTCTGCAATTCACTTTCCTATACTCAGGTTGGCATTTCTCCACCTGCATGCATCATTCTGAATTAGAGAGATTTGGGTATATGATCAGCTTTAACAAAACATTGCAGACTGTTGGTTCATTTTACTGAAGGTGACTAAAATGTTGGCATTTTAATGTAATTTTTGCATCAAATTTTATAGGTTAAATTTAAAGAAAAGATTTTACTGATCCCCCTACCCCCGAACCGTGAGAAGAGTGATAGTAGCATGGCGGGTTGCTCTTATTGCCTGTCTGAGCCTCAGACGCCTCATCTGTAAAATGGAATTAGGGACAATTCCAGCCTGCTTTGTAGGAGTATTGTGATAGTATAAACTCCATAAATTAGTGACTCACATATAGGAGGTAATAGTAAACATCCATTCTCTTCCCTTCACTTCGTGGCCTTTTGTGCACCTTTTCAACCCTGACTGCTCTATGAAGCCTAAAATGAAGCTTAGGTTAGTGACTGGGGTTCAACTTTTTAGATTTTCTGTCTAATAAGAGTGGCCTACAGTGGTTGGCAAACAGAACTTGCCTTGTTTTTTCAGCAAACATGTGTTAAGGATCTCTTATTTACAAAAAATGTCACAAGATACCTCTGGGAAAAGTTGAGTAAGTTGTCATCTCTGAGGCAAAATGTCAAGAATTCTTCCCCTGCCAAGGCACCAGAAATTTACATATGATCCCATGCTCTGGACTAAGACATTCAAAAACACTATTTTAAAAAAAAATCTCATGTTATGGGAATGGAGTTGTTAACAATTAACACCATACCAAGTAAGCATAACATTTGTCGAGGTCAATTAACCAACCACCTAGGAAGAACTCGAAATCATGGAACAAAAGTCGGTTGATTTTGATAGGAGGGTATCTTTCTTTCTCTCCATGAACTTGAGGTCCTGCTTTGTGTCAGGCACCACATATGCCACTTTGAGACACAGCCTGGACCCCATTAGACTGGGTGCCCTAGCAAAGAGTTCTGGACGTGTTTGATGAAGGCAGTGAAGGGGAAGAAAGAAGAGCATCTTTGAGAAGTGGAGGGGCTGGCCAGTATAAGTAAAGGTACCTAGGAGACCTTGTTGACTAAGGACAACCTTAGACGGTTAGACAGCCCATCATCCATTAGAAATCTGGGAAAGTAATCAAGGAAGGGCTTTGTTCCTTCTGCAACGTGGAAAAGTGCACAGTCGTGTCATTGCAAGTTCAGTGGAGAGAAACCAGCTTAAGGCCATTGGGAGTGGTGATGTTTCTCTGGACATTCCACTGTCTATCAGTTCATTTAATGAAATTATTAAAATACCAAATTATGCCAAGTTTAATGTTCACTTGTCTGATCTGGAAGGAGCCCTGGTGGCGCAGTGGTTAAGCACTTGGCTGCTAACTGAAATGTCAGTGCTTTGCACTCACCAGCTGCTCTGAGGGAGAAAGATGTGGCAGTTTACTTCTGTAAAGATTACAGCCTTGGAAATCCATGGGGCAGTTCTGCCCTTCCTATAGGGTCTCTGTGAGTCAGAATCAACTTGATGGCAGTGGGTTTTGGGAGCAAAACTAACATTTTGAGTATCCACTACTGTACGGTCCAATACAGTAGCCACTCGCCATGTGTGGCTATTTAAATTTAAAAAAATGAGATAAAATTTAAAATTAAAGAAAACAAATTAAAAAAATTCAGTTCTTCAGTTTCACTAGCAATATTTCAAGTGCTCAATAGCCACATTTGGCTAGTGACTACTGTATTGGACAGCACCGATATAGAGCATTTCCATCATGGCAGAAGTTATCTTGGACAAAGCTAGTATAGTATGTTCCAGAATTAAGCTTGTACACTATCTTGTACATATGTTATCTTATTTATTCTCCAAAATAAACCTGAAGAAGGGTTTCATTCTCATTTTGCAGATAAGGAAGCCAGCTTGGAAAAGTTAAGCAGTTTGCCTCCTCTCACACAGTGGCCATTGCTATACCTGGCAAATGGTAGATGCTAAGTGAGTAAGTGAGCGATCCATGACTGTTCAACTGTGAAGCCAAACAGTTCCAACAATTACAAGATTCTGTTACAGTATTAATGCAGTTTGAAATCAAACATTTGTAAGCCCTCCCTTCTCCTTGCTATAATTTAATGATATATCTAAAGAGTAAAGTTACTCTTAAAAAGAGAAAGTATATTTCAAGTTTAAAAGGACGTGATAAGTAAGTGGAAGCCTGACTTTAGAGGTGGGAATGGGGAGTGACTGCAAATGGGCATGAGGTTTCTTTTGAGCTCCTGGAAATGTTCTCACATTAGATTGTGGTGATAGTTGCACAGGTCTGCAAATTTACTGAAAACATTGAGGTGTACATTTAAAATGGGAGAATTTAATAGTATGTAAATTATACCCTAGTAAAGCTGTTTAAAAGAAAAAAAGGTATGAATTCCAAAATGCTAGGGAAGCCAAAAATTTTATATTGAAAAGCTGCCACAAACCTTAATTAGTGAGTCAAAGATTAATAGCTGGCATTTCCTGACTTACCCTACGATAGAAAAGAAATGATGCTCTATTGCAAATTAAATGCTGGGAAACTCTACAAGGTATGTATTATAATCCCCATTTTACAGAGGATGAAATAGAGACCCAGTTAAAATAACTTGCCAAACATAAACAGAATACAAAACGTAACTAACAATGCACAAATACCAGAAGAGAAACTAGATAACTGGGAGCTCCTCAAAATCAAACACTTACGCTCATCAAAAGACTTCACTAAAAGAGTAAAAAGACAACCTACAGACTGGAAAAAATTTTTGGCTGCAACATGTCCGATCAGGGTATAATCTCTAAAATCTAAAGATACTGCAAAACTTCAACAACAAAAAGACAAATAACCCAATTAAAAAATGGGCAAAGGATATGAAAAGTCACTTCACCAAAGAAGACATTCAGGCGGCTAACAGATACATGAGGAAATGTTCACAATCATTAGCTGTTAGAGAAATGCAAGTCAGAACTACAGTGAGATACCATCTCACCCCAACAGGGCCAGCATTAATCCAAAAAACACAAAATAATAAATGTTGGAGAGGTTTTGGAGTGACTGGAACACTTATACAATGCTGGTGGGAATGTAAAATGGTACAACCACTTTAGAAATTGATTTGGTGCTTCCTTAAAAAGCTAGAAATAGAAGTACCACACTATCCAGCAATCCCACTCCTTGGAATATATCCTAGAGGAATAAGAGCCATCACATGAATAGATATATGCACACCCATGTTCATTGCAGCACTGTTCACAATAGCAAAAAGATGGAAACAACCTAGGTGCCCATCAATGGACAAATGGATAAA
>NW_004443972.1:7022051-7060925 GCF_000243295.1 Trichechus manatus latirostris | reverse complement strand
AGCACTGTTCACAATAGCAAAAAGATGGAAACAACCTAGGTGCCCATCAATGGACAAATGGATAAACAAATTATGGTATATTCACACAATGGAATACTATGCAATGATAAAGAAAATCAGTGAATCTGTGAAACATCTTGTAACATAGATGAATCTGGAAGGCATTATGCTGAGTAAAATTAGTCAGTTGCAAAAGGACAAATATTGTATAAGACCACTATTACAAGAACTCAAGAAAAGGTTTAAACACAGAAGAAAACATTCTTTGATGGTTACGAGGGTCGGGAAGGAGGGAGAGAGGAATTCACTAACTAGATAGTAGACAAGATTTATCTTAGGTGAAGGAAGGACAACACACAATACAGGGAAAGTCAGCACAACAGGACTAAACCAAAGCCAAGAATTTTCCTGAACACAATCAAAGCACTCTGAGGGAGTAGCAGGGGCAGGGATCTGGGAACCATGGTTTCAGGGGACATTTAGGTCAATTGGCATAGCAAAGTTTATTAAGAAAATGTTTTGCATCCCACTTTAGTGAGTGGCATCTGGGGTCTTACAAGCTAGCAAGCAGTCATCTAAGATGCGTCAATTTGTCCCAACCCACCTGGAGCAAAGGAGAATGAAGAACACCAAAGACACAAGGAAAGTATTAGCTCAAGAAACAAAAGGGCCACATAAACCAGAGACTTCATCAGCCTGAGACCAGAAGAACTAGATGGTGCCCGGCTACCACCAATGACTGCCCTGATGGGGAAAGCAATTGAGAGTCCCTGATGGAGCCGGAGAAAAGTGGGGTGCAGAACCCAAATTGACATAAAAAGACCACACTTCATGGTCTGACTGAGACTAGAGGAACCCCAGAAGGCATGGCTCTGAGACTCTGTTAACCCAGAACTAAAACCAGTCCCAAAGCCAACTCTTCAGACAAAGAATAGACTAGACTACAAAACATAAAATGATACTCGTGAAGAGTGTGCTTTTTAGTTCAAATGGATACACGAGACTACATGGATAGCTCCTGTCCTAAGGCGAGACGAGAAGGCAGAAGGGGATAGGAGCTGGTTGAATGGACATGAGAAATCTAGGGTGGAAAGGGGGAGTGTGCTGTCACATTATAGGGATAGCAACTAGGGTCACATAACGATGTGTGTATAAATTTTTGTTTGAGAAACTAACTTGAGCTGTAAACTTTCACCTAAAACACAAGTAAAAAAAACAAACAAACAAACAACACTATTAAGTGAAAATAAAATGAAACAGGTGGTCGCTTGGATAGTTTTGGATTTCAAGTCCTATCTATTTTCCTGAAAGTTCACGTCCTCATGTGCTTAACTTACAAAAATTTAATTTATGAGCCTAATGAGCATTTTAAATGACTACTTTCCCTGACTGAAATCTTTGTTCCTAATAATAAATGTATCTACAGCTAATAAATAAATAAATAAACAACATGCCAAAGATCTACAGCTCTGAATAACTTGAGACACTGTCAACCCAACATGGTCTGGTCCTGAAGTTCATGGCCTCTCTCCTACCTACATCATGACTCTCTCTCCCTGGGAATGAGAGGAAGCCCGTCTGTTGTTTGACTTGAGATCACTTTCCTTCTCCCAGGAGATAAGACTGAACTGATTTTCCAGTGTTTCCACCAGCATTTTGTATTTTGTTCTCAAGAAGATTCACAGAAGGTATGTGGCTGGAATCTGTTTTCAATTTTGAAGACAAGAAGAAAAAAAGAGTATGGGTTTTATTTTAATGGGAAGACGTGTTTCTGTGCATGTTCACTAGGATGCGTTCTTTTATGGCCCTTAAAATTACACACACAAACATAAACACGTGTGTTGTGGGTGCCGTTGAATCTATTCCAACTCATAGCAACCCCATGTGAGAGAATAGAACTGCCCCATAGGGTTTTCTTGGCTGTAATCTTTGTGGAAGCAAATCGCCAGGTCTTTCCCCTGCGGAGCCTCTGAGTGTTTTCCAACTGCCAGCCTTTCAGTTAGCAGCCGAGTGCTTAACTGTTGCGCCACCAGGGTGCTCACTCTCTCTCTCTCTCTTTCTGTGTGTCTATATATTTTTTATACACACACACACGCGAAGAGGCTTGCAGCCAATTATTTTTGTTTGTTTTGATTTTTTTTTCCAATTTAGTTGGTTCATCGGAGACTCCAAGATGTGACTTGCAATGGTGTCTGCTTAGGAACTTTTGCAGAACTAGCCACTGTCATGCTTCTTGCATATAGGTTAATGTCCTAGTTTGGAGTACTCGATAAGTGGAGAAACTCGCTCCTCACCTACTGTATGAAATGGAATACTGGAAAATGAAAAGCCTTCGGGGCTGCAATGTCCAGCTTTGGCCAGGGATTATATAATTTACATCTTTGGTTTTGTCCTGTTAGCATCTAGCATTATTTCCTTCTTGCCATTTCGCTGTTCCTGTTTATTAAATGTTTAACCAGACTCTGGGTAATCCCTGTTCACCTGATTCCAGTCTTACCAAGCCTGCCTGCACCTTCCCCTCTCAGGTCCTTCCTTCACTGAAGCCCAGGCCATCTCCTCCCAGCCTCACTGTGACTTGCTTTCTCTTCCCTCTGTAAATAACCTAGATCCTTTTCTTTTTTCTTCTGGGACATGTCTATACTCTCTTTCAACCAGTTTAATTAAAATAAGACAAAAATAAATAAAAACAAGAAAGCAATTCTGTGTCAGACAAACAGAACATGTCTATGGGCTAAATTAGGGCTCTCAGTGTTGGACCTCTGCTTTCCCCAGGACCTTGAGAGACACCAACAATGATTTTTACATTCAAAGAAATGTAGATGACACTGAAAAAACCCCAGAGTCAATGTTGTGAAGAAAAAACACCGTAATTATGAAAATGGTTATCATAGTATTTTTCCATCTACCGATATTCTTAGAAACAGGGAAGTAAACAGAAGCTTCTGCTTCTACATCGTTGGCAATAGTAGAGCTTATTAAGTAATTTTGAAATTCTCACAATCTTGTTCACATTTCAAAATGAAGTTCATTTGCAGGAGTCCTTGAGACACTTCTTTGTGTGCTCAGAGATGATTGAATGCCAGGTTTTGAAAAGTTGTTAGGGTAGTTTCAGGAAATTAGCCATCTCCTAGTGTCAGCTGTGGATTGTGTATTTTAGCGGTTTGACTCACTGCTCCAGCAGGCAGCTTGCTTTCTTGTGAACTGTAGTCATTAGCCTTCCCCTGCACATGTTATCAAAATAAGGCAACTGGCTCCTTCCTCGTATACTGCATCATAATCACTTCATGATCCAATACCTTCACAACAGCCCATCCAACACTTTATCATGATGATCCACCACACACATCACACCTCCAGCAAAGCGTTCCCCAAGACCAAGTCAAAACTGTTTCCACATATGTTTTAGAAACGTTCTTCCCTTTCTCTCTTCCTCTGGATTTTATACAGGTGTACCTGGGCAGCAGATGGGTTCTGAGAGAACTCTCTGTTTTAAAGGATTTCAAGCTAGCTTTCTTTTTAAGAAAAGAATACATCTCTAAAACAGCAGTCACCCTGCATTTATCCATTCTGTAGGTCCATATTTTTCCTTAGTAGATTTGCACAGAGGACTTTGGTTCTAATTTGGTTAACAAATGCCTTTCCTCTGGAAAGGGCACTATCAAAAGGGCTACATAAAGCATTTGAAAACATTGAGTTATCAGATTTACAGTATATTTTGTAGGCAATAAATATCATAAGAAAGATGGATACATTTCAAGATGGGCTATTTTCCATACAATAAGTGAGCTGAAAAATGATGAGAATCTCATAATTCTTTGTATCAATGTAGAAACATCAGCGTTAGGAAACGGGTGAGGGTGACACTCATTGTGCACCTATTATGTGTCAGGTCCTAGGAGAAGTATTTTAACATCAAATGCAGCTTGTGGTAAGGTTTGAAACTGCCAGCTCTAAACCTGGACTCGCTGGACTCACTGGGTTTGAATTCCAGCTCTGCCACCACTAGGAGGACTCATTGAGATAAGGGGTGCAAAGCATCTAGCCCAGTGCCAGTGAGATAATGAAGGCTCAATAAATAGTAGCTGTTTATTATATTTTATTCCATTTAATCCCCATAGCAACCCTATGAAGTAGGCAGTGTCCACATTTTACAGACGTGGAGACTGAGTCTTGGAGTTACCCAGTAACTTGCATAATGTTTTTCAGGAGTGTATCTCAGAGACAGAACTCAGAACCAGAGCTAAAACACATCAAAGACTACCCAGTTATAAGACGTAAACTTCCAGGAATAATCTGCTCTGGGATTCTTCTGTGACGAGAAAGACCACGCCAGCTAGAATGGTGACCTCAACAGAGACAAAGCTTCCCCTTACAGGCAGCAAATTCACAGCCAATGTATAAATAAACGAACCCTACCATTTCTAAGATTAGAAAGACTTTCAAAAGGCCAGTTTTAGCAGTCATCCATTTCGTAGAGTTCTTTTTTTGCACTGGATAGCAGGTTCTCCGCTATATGGGTAGGTCTACACTTTTCAAAACCTGTGCATGATTTATGAAACATCCCAAGTATAGTAGTCCTATCACTACCTTTGCTGTGTAAATGTCACCGTCTATGCAAATATCAACTTCTGATGCCATCTTAAGTAAATCGCAAGGATGAAGTTCCTTTAGCAGCCAGAAGACAAACTTCTAGCTTTTGGGGGGTTTTATTTTTTAACTAGCTGCTCTGGTTTTCATCTCTGCTTATGGCTGGAGCACCAAGTGATGTCAGGCACCCACAGGCCCTCAGCCACATCAGTCAGGCTGGACTTGAGCATCATTCACATAGCCCTGCTAGGCATGGTCTTCATCTGAGAACAGCTTTGTTTTCATCCTTAAGGTTGTTTTTCTGCTCTGTGGCCACACTAGCCAAGTTAACTGTGGGCTGCTGTAGAATAATGATTTAAGTTTTATTAGTGAATCTAGTAGTGTTGACCTTGAAACTGGAGAATCATTTTACTAATGCAGAATACTGCTTTGCTATGTTGAAATCGTGGACAAGTAGATGACTTTAATCCAAGACAGGTAGGATTTAGCTCTTGTAATAGACTGACTCTCTTTTTTCTTTAGATGTGTACACAGAGAGAGAATGGAATGAAATTTAAGTTCCACAAAATGAATATGGGCTTAATATAAAGATAGCACAAAACAAGAAGAATTGAGGCTAAGTATTGCATAATTTTCATTGCAGTTTACTTTCTAGCAGTTAATCTAGTCAAAATATTTGCTTTCACAACATTGCTACCTTCAGATGCTTAACTGTATTCTGCCATCTAAATTTATATATGCAATAAGGCACAGGGTATGTGCATCAAATTCCATGCAAATGAAAAGAACACACCCCAGGATACTGTTATGGATGTGATAACTTGAGAAGCTACACATCACCTCACTTAAACTACTTTATGTTTTCCTTTCCAGGGTTCAGCGGATTCCTACACAAGCAGGCCGTCTGACTCCGATGTCTCTTTGGAGGAGGACCGAGAAGCCATTCGGCAGGAGAGAGAGCAGCAAGCAGCTATCCAGCTTGAGAGAGCAAAGGTGACTTTCTTCCCCATCTTTGGTTCAGAAGTGACATGTTGCTTAGCAGGTGTCAACTGTGCTTGCCCTGCCTCAGATTTCTCTGGAATAATCATTTTATGATCATCCTGTTAAGGTACCAGATTGCAAGGCTCCCAGGTCCATTCACCCCTAGGAGTAGTTAGTAACAATCCAAGGGTCCTTTCCAGAGGCATTGACCTTTTATCCTCTTGTGTTTGGTTTGGTGGTGAATTACTGGTTGTCTTCCAACTTGGCAATTGTAGTCGATATCCAGCTTGCCATGTGTTGGCAGAGAGGCTCCTAGGGTACTCCCTTGCCCCACTTGTTCTTGGCCCGTTGTTCTCCGTCACATCAGCCTTTATTACAGGCTGCATGTTCCCTGTTGTTTTGTGGATCTCCCTGTTGCTCTCTCCACTTTTCTCTTTTGGTTTCAGTCTTCCAACTCAAGTTCAATGTGAAGTTTTGAACTTTGAACAACTCTGCAAAGTGCAGCAAAGATGAGCAATAAAATCCATTGTCAAAATAGACGTTCAGTTATTCCACAAGGAGAGACCCCCATGGGAATCTCTGCCAGGAGGCAACAAGAAACAAATTAGCATATTTGAATGTTAGGACCGGAAGGGACACTAGAGATCTCTTATCCTACGTCTTTCCAGCTTTTTTTTTTTTTTTTTAAGCGCAGACATCATTTTTCAAGTGGACTTTTATGCACAATAGCAAAATATAAAACAGGGGTCATGGCCAGCTTTTCCTCCTTGCCATCCACAACAGACTCCTAAGGTATATTGATTCAGTCATCTGATTTTTAGAAGAAAAACTGAAGCTCAGAAAAAGTGACTTGAATTCCTTCCCTTTCCAATTTTTACAGTAAAGTCATTAAAAGAGAAGTAAGAGGAGATGGGTGCAGGTAAATGAAGTGTCTTCATTTGCTTCGGCGCCTTCAATATCTGTGCTTGGTTGGTGGAAGGGGGTTCTTGTATTGCCCGTGGAAGGACAACAGTGAGATTCTCAACTAGGGTCTTACTTCACTCCTGCTCCCAAGAGATGTTCCCAGGAACGATGAAAGAGCCAGAAACAAAGCAGCCATGAACTGTAGGACGCATTACGTCTCCTTTGTGGCTAATTTTTGCTTTAAAGTTTTCTTTCAGTCTGTTTTGTGTCACCCAAATGTCAGCAGCAGCACCATTAGCTTAGGCTTGTGGTTTGCTGAGCGCTTGTAAGGTTGTCCCAGCCCAAGAGGACTGCTGGGCAGGAGTTTCTGTAAATACTTTCAGAACCAAATTTGTAAGCTAGAAGGACCATGTGAGAAGAGACTGCTCTTTCGGTTGAAGCCTGACTGGCCTTTCTTTTTCCTGGTAGGATAAGGTATTCTGTTAAGAGGGATCCCACGTGTTTTCAGATTCAAGACTATTTAAAAAATACTTATTCTTTCCTCTCCCTTTCCTTTTTTTATGACCAGCACATAGTTCCTGTATCCCAAGGGGAATCTGTTACCATTTAAAATAACAAACGTAGCTTTTATGACTAGAAGACAAAGCAAAATGCTCCTCCTCTCTCCAGCTCCCCCGCCCTCCGTACTTCAGGGCTTGATTCTTCATTTGGGGTATTGGAAAGTAACACAGAAGAAGAAAAATGGTCAGATGGATAGGGCTGAATCATTTTCAGGGTCATCTCTGCGGATTTCTCAATATTGCCTGACGATGTAAAACCCGTTTGAGATCCCTCTTTGGAAAGTGAATTCCCTCACTGCCTGGCACTATTATCTTACTTACATTTCAGTATGAAAATTCTCCTCTCTCTCCCTCCCTTGCTCCTTATTCCGTGGTTTTGTCCCCAGTCCAAACCTGTAGCATTTGCTGTGAAGACGAATGTGAGCTACTGTGGTGCCCTGGATGAGGATGTGCCTGTTCCAAGCACGGCCATCTCCTTTGATGCCAAGGACTTTCTACACATTAAAGAGGTAAATGTAGGACACACCGCATCCCTTAACCTGCCAAAAAGCCAAAGCCTGGAATCAGCTCGGAGCCAAAGTAAACAGAAAGGAGACCTGAGGAGCTGCCAACGTGGTACCTTTGCTGTGCCTTCCAAATCCATTTGTTATGGCCAAAATTTAGAAGCCTGAAATCATTGTTTGCATTATCACAAACTTGCAACATTGGATTATGGCCAGCCATTAACATCATAGGATATAAAGATTTAGGACAGTTTTGTGATTCCTCTGGTCACCTTTTAATCACCTTGGATGACTGCAGAGCCATTGATCTATGGATCCAACTTAAGGAAACATGAGTTTGGTGGCATGTCACACACCCCAAAGGGAACATTTATAAGGGGTCTTATAATTATAGATATCTGGGCTACAGTCCTGTGAACTTTGGCATTGACATCAACACTAGAGAGTATAATTATTAAAGAAAAGTGTTAAAGCTGAGAAAAGGGCAAAGGACTCTGGGAAATAGAAGGACTTGAGTTCCCAGCTCTTGAGAGGTAGAATAGTGACATCTAATACTTTAACTTATTTAACCTAGGTATATTGAAGTCCCACTTCATGTCAGACATTGTGCTTGGCATTGGGGGATCAGAGGTAAACGACATCTCTGCAGACTACGTTGGATTCTTATAGGAGAGACAGACAAGTACACAGTTTCAACGCAGGATAGCAAGTTCCATTAGAGAAAAATTGAATGAGTATTGTGGGAGTGCAAAGAAAGAGCTGAGAGACCTTCTAGCTGGGGAGGAGGAAGATCAGGGGCTAGGGAAAGCTACACTGAGGTGGTGAAGCCTGAGGGGTTCAGTGTGCAGGAAGGCTGGGGTGTGGCACACCTTTGGTGGGAAGAGGAACACTTCTTCATTGTACCGTGAAGGAAAAAGATGAGCGCGGGCACAGATAGCTCAGAGCATTGGGAATGAGAAGCTAAGAAAGCATCAGCTCGATGGCTTCTGCTTTCTCGATGATGTATGAGTTAATGATACCAGGTGAGTGGCTTTGAGGAGAGGCACGTTTAAGGAACAATAAACAGGTTCAGAAGAGTTATTAGGGAGAGTGGAAGAACCAGCTTACTCCCATCTGTCCAGTTGTGTGATTTTTTTTTTTTTTTCCTTAACTGCAGTGCTCATCTGCAAGGGATGCATGGAAAGAAGGGTTCTGGGGACATCACAAGCAGCTTTTCCAGTTATTTTCATATAGTACAATATTGTGGGAGATATGCCTCTCTTTAATTAACAATGTTTAATCACATCGGTAGACTAGTTATTACTATATATATATTAACAAGAACTATGGGGTGAATTGTAATCGAGAACCAAATGCTTCTTTGGTCTAATGTATTGTGTTATTTTATTGGCCTACCAGTAATATTGCATTAGCTATCAGAACCACGTTGGCTTCGAGGATGATTCATCAAATTCACAAGATGTGGTCCTAGCAACATCATGCCAACTCCCTAAAGCATAAGCTTGTAGGCCATTTTATGAGAAGTTAGTGATGTAATTATATTTTAAATCATCAGAGGCTTGAGAAGAAACCAGAGCAGAATTAGCAGCCCCTAGTTTTTTCTGAAGATTAATTTTCTGTTTATTTTTTAAATAGCCAGATTTTGTTTCTGAGAGGTGTGAAAGGTTCCTTTTGGGGGAAACAGACACTGGAAGAGATGATTAGAGATGAGCAAGAAGAGAAATTCATAAGCAAAAATACTTAAAATGCTGAAAAGGGGTTATAATTTTCCACATATTTTCAGCTATGCTTATATATGTGTGTGGCTTTTTAAACATAATATAGAGCAGGCGCAAGAGTTAGTACAGTTTGTCTGCAAGATACAGGTTATTCTAATTCTCCAGTCTAAGTGTTATAGTTGATATGATCCTGTATTTGCAAGAACTGCTAACATTTTAAAATGAGTATTTAAAACCTACTTTATCTGACCATCTTCCCTTTCTTCCATAAGTTGTTTGTATCAGTCTGCCTTCTTGAATAGATTAGTGCCTGATCTTTCTTTGTAACTAATCTATCAATAACTCTATTATTCTTTCCTCATCAACTGGAGCTTGTTCCTTAAAGGAATGAAAGGGTTTCTCTAGTCCAGTATTCCACAATTATAGACTGTTCCTTTATGCAAGGAAATTTTCTGAAGTGTTCAAGAGCCATATTTTCCTAGAAGACAAGGACCCTTGGTCTGAAACATGTGCCCTGGCATCTGAATGGTTAAGTTGATTCTGTCTCACCATCCCTGTAAAAAATGACAAAGCATATTTATTACTTGCAAACACCCAGTTTCCAAGGAGACGCAGCATTTTAAGAAGTAAAAGAAGATCTTACATATTACACGCACACTCACTTGTATGAAAGTCCCAACCTTGTATCTTATTGCTCTTCTCCATTCCATCGATATTTGTCCTCTTGGTTGCTTTTTTATCTGTGTGTTTGTTGATCAGCGACATTCTCTTTAGTCTGTCAGTTTGATGTATGATATTGAGCTAGTAATCCTATGTGGATTAGAGCCACTTGCTTTCAGATCTTGAAACATCAGATAAGAAAATATCTTCGAAAGACAAAGCACTAATTATTTTATGGAAATCAAAATGAGAAGGATTGTAACAACACTAAGGTGACCTTGCCCTAAAGCTGGCACATGCTCTTGGAACAGCAATGCAAATGAACACATTTCTATAATCCAATTGTAGCCTTTCCTCTCATTTGTCACCTAGAAGATCATCTATTATACACCATTTTAAGTACTTTCTCAGTAACGAAAAAGCTTAAACACAGTGAAGAGCTACAGCTAGACTTGTCACATAAGCCAAATGATGAGTGAATTAAGCTCTTGAATTTGCATAACGGCTTTCTCCCAAGAAACTCAAAGGACTTTCATTCACGCTGAGTCAGAGTCTCACTGTGCTTCATCTCTTCCTAAAACTAAGTTAAAACATTTAAGAAGTTGCATTAACCATTTCAGGAAGCCCTTTAAGGTCACTTAAAAAAAAAACAGTTGCCATGGAGTCAGTTCAGACTCTTGGTGACCCCATGTGTGTCAGAGTAGAACTGTGCTCCATAGAGTTTTCAATGACTGATTTTTTTGAAAGTAGGTCACTAGACCTTTCTTCCGAGGAGCCTCTGGGTGTACTTGATCCTCCAACCTTTCAGTTAGCATCTGAGCATGTTAACTGCACCAGCCTGTGACCTATTAAGGTCACTTCGGTACCATTTAATAAATTAGTATTCCAGTGGGCTAACTTAATTTCAGAAAATAACTTAAGCCCTAGGAATCTATGACTCATGGTATGTTTTGTTCCCACAACAGTAAAATCTAAATTCCAGACCTATGCACCAAAGATTTAAAAGGGTCCCCTTGCCTTTTGTTAATTCCAAAATAAACAGGACTATTATCTTAGGCCTGTTATCCTGAAATAAAAGATGGGGGAAAACTGAGACCTAGATTGTTCAAGATTTTATATTAGGTCAACTTACATTTCTTCAACACAGTCTCATATGACATTCCTTGCGTGCCTTGTGCAAAGTCAAGACCACTCAAGGGAGTCCCACTAGAGTCACCAGTTATATCGATTCAGTGCAGGGAGGCTGAGATCACCCACCTCTGACACCAGATATGTTGTGAATAATAATTACCACTCCACACACAAACTGTGACCTGTAGAAGTCTCAGCTTCCCGTGCCTGGTCAGTTCAGACCCCAGCTGCCAGTACGGCCCTTTCTATCTCATCTCCATTCACTTGGGGCTAGGTTGAGCAGGTGCCAGCCCCTTTTCTCTCTCATTGCCATTCACATGGGGCTAGATCAGTGTCCTGGCCCCTTCTCTGTTGCTTAGGTCCAATAATCTGTTGGAACAAATCACAAACTCCAGGGAAAGGGTTATCTTTAATCTAGCAGAAAAAGGATACAAACACATGAGCAAAATCCAGGAGTGGTCTCGGCTCAGAGTTTCCATGTCCCCAGGGGATGTGCTTACCCTCCCGAGAGCAGATGTGCACTTTCATCAGCCAGGAAGCTCCACTGATCGTCTGTTTTCCAGGGCCTTTATTGGCCTCACCACTTGGCCAGTCATCATGCCTCCTGAAGCTTAGTAAGTGTTGGGCCTTCAGGTGGTTCCTCTAGGTCTGGTCAGCCCCTACTCATTGGCATTAGGAACCAGGACCAAAGGCCAAAAATTGTTTACCACAAAGGAGTTCCACACCTTGCACCTTGTGTAGGAGCTGTGTGCATAATAAAGGCCAAATCCCTAAACCATATCGTTTTTCTTTTCAGTTTGAGACTGTGGGTTCAAAATTACTCAGAATTTCTTTTTTATGTATTTATTTATTTATTCCTATTTATTTATTGTGCTTTAATTGAAAGTTTACAATTCAAGTTAGTCTCTCATACAAAAATTTATACATATGTTATGTGACCCTAGTTGCTCTCCCTATACTGTGACAGCACACTCCTCCTTTCCACCTCGGATTTCCTGTGTCCATTCAACCAGCTCCTGACCCTCTCTGCCTTCTCATCTCACTCTGGACAGGAGCTTCCATTTAGTCTCATTCTACTTGAGCTAAAAGCATACTCTTCACAAGTATCATTTTAAGTCCCATAGTCCAGTCTAATCTTTGTCTGAAGATTTGGCCCCAGGAATGGTTTTAGTTTTGGGCTAACAGAGAGTCTGGGGGCCATGTCTTCCAGGGTCCCTCCAGTTTCAATCAAACCATTAAGTCTACGCAGAATTTCTTGCTGTGATGGTGCAATGAAACCATTCATCCATCCCTGCTTTACAGTGTGTCAGTGCCATATACATATAAATTCCGCCATTTACCACCTTTTTTTTCTGAGCTAAGCAAAATACACTACATATAGTTGTTACTCTGTGAAAAATAAATTATGTTTATCTATAGGGCAGTTCTACTCTGTCCTATAGGGTCGCTGGGAGTTGGAATTGGCTCAATGGCAATGGGCTTGGGTTTATATATATATATATCTGTAGTAGAGAGAGAGTTATCTGGCCAATGCTGATAAAGCAAAAAAGGAAGTTTTGGAGATCATCTTGGGTGGGTTTACACAAGGATTTAAACAGTAAGACTGATAGCTGTTTTCTAGAAATGACCTAGCTAAAACCTCCTCTTGAAGGACAGGTGGCTTGGGATAAATCGCTTTCTGCTGAAGGATTCAGCATATCTAGAATTACAAATGCAGTTTTGCTGACCCATCCAATAAGGCCACGTTGACAGAGTTTCACTCTGCATTGGCTGAAGCCCTTGTGGGACTTGTTTCCTGAGTTTACATGTCATGGAACTTTATTTAGAATGGAAATATTGGAGTTACTGTTGAGCTTCAGGCCGCATGGAGATTATCTCAGAAATTCCACATACAAATATGCAGTATGCTTAGACTTTGTAAGAGTAGGCTTCTCTTTCTTTAGGTAGTAAGATGAACCTTAATTTGCAAACCTCTATTTGGAAGATTATGGCTCCTCCCCAGTGAATGTACAGTATCATGGAATTTTTGCCTGAAAGCTTTTGTCAAATGACAGACTATGCATGTGTTCCATCTGAGGCATGTTTGTCTTGTCTTCTAGAGTTTCAGTTACATCTATACATACTTGCCCTTATAAAACCTGTTCCTAAAGAACTGGTTAGGACTTCTTGACAATGACCAAGAAATGCAAAGATTAGGACCTGACTTTAGCCCAGAGGTTGACATACTGTAGCTCACAGGCGAAATCTAGCCAACCACTTTTTTTTTTGTTTTTGGAAAAATCATTGTATTGAAACACAGCCACACTCATTTGTTTGCACATTATTTAGAGCTACTTTTGTACTACAAAGGCAGATTTGAGTAGTTGCAGTTGAAACTGTATGACTCACAAAGCCTAAAACATTTGCTATCTAGGTCTTTACAGAAAAAGCTTGCAGACCCCTTCTTTAGTCTGTGAAACCCTCACAGAGGCCCTAAAATATATAATATAGTATAGTACCCCCACGCATCTATCAGTTTGTCATACTGTGGGGGTTTGCGTGTTGCTGTGATGCTGGAAACTATGCCACCAGTATTCAAATACCAGCAGGGTCACCCATGGCAAATGGGTTTCAGCTGATCTTCCAGACTAAGACAAACTAGGAAGAAGGACCTAGCGGTCTATTCTGAAAAAAATTAGCCAGTGAAAACCTTGTGAATAGCAGCAGAACATTGTCTGATATAGTGCCGGAAGATGAGCCCCTCGGGTTGGAAGCCACTGAAAAGATGACTGGGGAAGAGCTGCCTCCTCAAAGTAGAGTTGACCTTAATAGTATAGTACAGCATAGCATAATATAAAACATAACACATAACATACCATGATATATATAGTGCTCGGATCTCCTAGTCTCCAAAAATTAATTAATGGAAAGTGAAGATAAGTTAATTACTGTTGAGAGCTGTTTTATTTCTGCATTCCAGAAATATAACAATGATTGGTGGATAGGAAGGCTGGTGAAAGAGGGCTGTGAGATTGGCTTCATCCCAAGTCCGCTTAGACTGGAGAACATTCGGATTCAGCAAGAACAAAAAAGAGGACGTTTTCACGGAGGGTAAGGTTTCTTCTTTTCTATTATCTCTTTTCCTCTCCAGGAAAATTAGCTCATATTTTTAAGTTTACTTATCAGGTTAAAAATGTATGCTTTCAAACTAAAAGATACTTTGCTGAGTACATGGAGTTCCTGAAATCAACAAGAAGGGTTTCAGATATTTCATTATCCCCGTTTGCATGCTGAAGCCTAACACCATTGGAATCAACAAGAATTCCACAATTAAGACTATTTTCTGTGACCTCAGTAAACCCTCCTTGGAACCAAGCTTTCCTTCCTGAGAGTTATATAGAGCATCCTTTCCTGGAACAATAGTTGGAAGCCTGAACTGACCAGGCATCCTGCTCCTCTCGTTTAGCTTTCAGAGACTCTCTATCTGTTCATCATGGAATGTGATGGTGAACGCAGGTCCCTGTACTAGCGTCACCTTCTCCACCCAGGGCTTTTTGCAGCATTACATTTCCTGGTAATGGGGTGAAGACTCTGTTCAGTTTAGGATGAACCAGCCTCTAGTGAACTAATAAAGTAGCTACAGAGATTTCAGCATGCAGGTATTTAAAGGTCCCTGGAGTAGAGGCAGATCCCAGGTTACGAACAAGGTCTGTTCCTAACTGTGTCTTTAAGTCTAATTTGTAGGTAAGTCAGAACAGGTGCATATGGTTCTTAATTAGCCTTATTTTAGTGCAAGAAACGGCTCAAAGCCTTTTCAATGATTTAAAAGCTGCACATGCAGCAAGTGAAGATGATTGTGATGAAGCATTTCCTGCGAGTAGGGGTTGTTTCAGTCAAGCAGGGGCTGGTTCAGTTGTTTCAAAGTGAGGGCAAATTTACATAACATTAAAAGGCAAGTACTAGTTATCCATAAGTCTGATGTTCATAACCCAGGGTCTGCCTGTAAAAGCAAAGCTCGAGAGAGGAGAAATTAGAATCATACTGACCCTGCATATATTCTGTCGCAGCCTGCACTGAAGCATTGAATTTGATGTGTTATGATTTTTGAAATAAAATAAAAGCAGTAATTTCTCTCTTCCCTTAGCTTCCTTTTTCTGTTGGACGCTTTTCTGTTTCAGAAACTCTGTACTTTAGGGGCCCGTTTGCCTTTGTTATAATGGGAAACTTTTCAATACAGGTGGTCACCAAAGTACAGTTAGCCCCACTTTTAATTATCAATCTTTTTTAGTATGTAATATGCCTGTACCATTATTGTTGTTGTTGAGGGCTGTCAAGTCAATTCCAACTCATAATGACCCTATATGACAGAGTAGAACCATCCTATGGGTTTTCTTGGCTGTAATCTTTATGGAAGTGGATCGCCAGGTCTTTCTTCCACAGAAATGTTGGGTAGGTTCAAACGGCCAACTTTTCAGTTGACAGCTGAGCACTTAACCCTTGCACCACCAAGTCTCCTTGCTTATACCATCATTAGTTATTAATGACTCTTATTCCCTGTTCTCTGGACTCTGTCTCCCTTGCCAGTTCTTGAACACATTGGGAACATATGTTCCTGCCTCTTGCCATTTCCTCTTATCTGCAAGCCTTTCCCTCACCAAATTCATCAAATCTACCATGTCTACCAAATTATCCCATTGTCTGCTTCAGATCTTTGTTAAATATCACCCTGTTTCAAAGTTTGCTTACCCTTCCCTGTACTGTCTATTCCTTTCCTGAGTTTGTTTTCTCTGTTGCACTTACTACTATCAGAAATACTATGTATTTACCTATTTGTTTTACTTCGTATTGATAGCTCCCATTAGAATGTGACTCTATAAGGGAAGGGATTTTGTCTTTTCTTCCCCACTGTTATATCCGTAGCTTCTAAAACAATAGGTACTCAATAAATATTCACTGAGTAAAAGAATAAGTAAATTATTATTATTATGCCAAAGTTGTTTTATTGTTATTATTGTTATTTCTTAATATTATTATAAAAATTTGAACTAAAACCTCACTGTGGCAGACACATGATAAAGCCAGGAGCTCAGAGACATCATCTTATTTTAGCTTCATACCAACTATGGATGAGGTATAAGTTCTGTCTACTTCTATAGATGGGGACTAAGGCTCAAACATGTTTTACCATGCCAAGGTTCCACCACTAGTAAGTGGAAAGGTCAGAGATAGAAATCAGATTTTTCTGACTCTAGGGACCATATTCTTAAGCACTAAGAAGTAGGGGGAGGGGGGAACACTAGATAAGTAGGAAGGTGGGCTCCCCGAGGGCTTCTGTGGGCTCCAGGAAAGCTTCCAAAGCACGTAAGAGGAGACCAGTACAGATTATCTTCCATTTTGGGATAAATTACTTGTGAACGATTCCTTACTGTTGATTCTTCATTCTGACCCCCACATAATTACTTTTAAGAAGAAATGGTTCCTCTAGGTCTTACTGTTTGTTTTGAGCGGTGTTTGACATCTGATCGGCATACTGGTGACTGGTGTTAACTAAATGAGAAGTTCACAAGTACATCTCTGCCAGTGTTTCTTGTGCCTAATTTCTGTATCGAATACTAGGATACACACTTTTGCAAAATATTTCCAGGTCCCACTTAGTTCCCCACTTTCTCTGAGAAATGAGGTCAAAGAAAGCACTTGGACAGATTCTTGAAGTTCTTCTCTATAGCAGGACTTGGTATGTTTTGAATTATGTAGTAAGTGTCCTGACTGGGTTCACTAGACAAACAAAACCAGTGAAGCGTATACATATATATAGAGAGAGATCTGTTGCAAGGAAATGGCTCATGCAGTTGTAGAAATGCCAAGTCCAAGTCCAAGTCCATGGGTCAGGCATCAGGCTGGAGGCTTCTCCTGACTCACATAGCTGCAGGGACTGACAAACCCAAGATTGGCAGGTAAGATGGCAGGCTGCTGGCTCACAGGCTGCGGAGACTGACGAATCCCAAGATCGAAGGCAGTATGGCAGGCCACTGGCTCACGTCCCAAGAACCCGAGGTCAGATGATGACAAGCCGAATGCAGGATCCAGAGCAAGCAAGCGAACTTTGCCAGAACATCCGTACATATATTGGATGGAGGCCACACTCCCAAGGAAACTCCCCTTACAACTGATTGGCTGATCACATCAGATCACATCATAGAGGATAACTGCATTGTTACATAACTGCCAAATTTCATCTTACATAACTGCCAAAACTACTGAGAATCATGGCCCTGCTAAGACGATGCACAACCTTAACCATCACAGTAGGATTAAGGCCAAAGAAAACTTTGTACTCCCAAGTTCTATGTTGAAGGAATCTGGGAAATGAGTTTAAGTTCCTTGTCTATATCCTAGGAAGTCAAGTGGAAATTCTTCTTCAAGTCTTGGAGAAATGGTGTCAGGGACGTTTAGAGCAACACCTACATCAACAGGTGAGGATTTTAGTTAAAACTCTTTTTAATGGGATGTACTCCTTTCTTAATTTTTTAGTGTAAATGAAAGTATTTTTGCTAACTTAGAAGCAATTTAAAGGCTTCATTTAAAGATTCTCCTATTTAATATTATATTGCTTATTTTCTTTCTATTTTAATTTGATTTGATTTAAAAGGTACTAAAAATTCAGATCATTATAACATAATTTTGAAAATATTATTTACCCCCTGAAGTCAGTAACTTCCTATTGTGTAAACCAATTTAAAACAAGTTCATTATTTCACCCAAGAACCCATTAGACTTGAAGACTGAAAGGGCCAATTTAAAAAAAGAAATTAAAAGTTGTAGACTCTCATGAAAATGCTCTGTTCTAGTCTCCATGTGAACATTAAGGATATGTTGGTACAGTCTGGCCCATCGAGATTGGGAGGGCTAAAGTGTAGGGTGAGGTACAGCCCACGTGACCTCATTTTTACTTGGACAGCAGACAACTGAGCCCTGAAGTTAATGGTAATGAGGGACAGGGGTGGCACGAGGAGGAAACTGTTGTGTGCTTGGAAATTATGGAGGTATTCAAGCAGGAATTTTTTTCTGTCACATTCCCTGACTGCCATAGACTAATTTCATTCTGGCCCAGAGCTGGTACTGGAGTAGGCCATCTGGTATTCACAATTCAGAAGGACAAGTCCAAGAATCCATTCTGGCTGCCCATATCTGCAGAAAACTGAATTGGTTCTAGAACAGTCCTGAGTATCTGGTACTTTGTTCACAAGAGTCCCTCCTGATTTCTAGGGCTCTAAACCAAACTAGGCCTCTGGGTTGGCCCTAAGTGGACTGGACCTGTTTGGATGACCACAAGACCACCTTAATCAGATATTTAGTATATTTTGCCCAATCCCCATTTGTTGGACATTTGAGTTATTCCAGCTTTTCCACTATTATAAGCAGGAAAGAACAGGAATAGCTGGTTATAAATTTATTTGAAATTTAAAAACAACATAGTAGGAAAAATGTGCCAATATTGTGGAAAATGGAAAAAAATACATACATATATAAAGGATTATAAAATTATCTAATGGTTCACCAAAGTTATAAATCCAAAAATAACCAGTGAAGGGGATGATAACCACTTTTGCCCAATTGTTATTCTAAGTTTCTTTTTACCAAATTGCACTTGTCCAAATTGTTCTCAGACACATTGTATGCTGTGTCTAGTATGCAGATGACCCATAGCTAATGACTAACCACAAATTTCTAGCGTTGTAATGAACACTTGTCCACCATCCCCACGCAACCAGAAGTCAGAACATAAGAACATGCATGCAGGGTAGACGCTGTCTCCTTTTTCATATGCCTTCAAAATTGACATATAAAGAATTAAATAATACAAAGTGGGTGCTAGAGAAATGACTTGGAGAGTTATAGGGACCAACTGGTACATTCTTCCATCTTTTAAGATCATGTACTATCATTTACTGAGATTATGTATTTTGATATGGCTCTCATTGTTGTCTTTTAGCAAAACAGAAGCAAAAAGTGGTAAGTTGTGTTTCCTTTTTAAATCTACTGTTTAGGTGCCTGTATATACATGCCTGCAGAGCTCATTTTGTGACTCAAATGGCTATAAAATGAGGGGTGAGCCTCCTCAGTGGGGAGTTGCAGAAATCATTTATTGTTTGACCTGAGAATTATGAATGTTGTGTCTATTGAAGAGGTGTTTATCCTCGCCTTGTCATGCATATTGAATCATCTTTTTCAGACGGAGCACATTCCTCCTTACGACGTTGTGCCATCAATGCGTCCAGTGGTGTTAGTGGGGCCGTCACTGAAGGGTTATGAGGTACAAATATCAGTCTGTTACTCTTCAGTTCTTGATCAAGAACTCAGGGACAGTCATGTGGCACTTGCTCCTGCAGGGTCTGTTTACTTATAGGTGCCAAGTCTCAGGATATGGAGGTGGGTGGTGCAGTGTGGGGCTTATGAGGCCCCTTTGCTCTTTCTTCCTTGTCTTGCACGCGTTTCATCTTTTATGCATCACATTGTTTAGAAATAGCTCCCTCAAAACATATACAATGGGCAGTCTAGTCAAAGATTTGCTCTACATTAAATTTAAAGAAAAGGGCAGTATTTGTCTCAACTGTTCCCAATATTACTAGGAATAATAGAGAATGAACAGCACAAAGAAACATTATCGACAATGTGCCAGCAAACCTAAACCCTCTCAAAAAAAAAAACCAAACCCATTGCTGTGGAGTTGATTCCATCTCATAGCTACCCTGTGGGACAGAGTAGAACTGCCCCATAGGGTTTCCAAGGAGCAGCTGGTGGATTTGAACTGCCAACCTTTTGGTTAGCAGCTGTAGCTCTTAACTCTGCGCCACCAGGGCTCCAAACCCTCTCGAAGCACCATCAAATTCCACCTTGCTGGGCACTCAAGACCACAGCATATGCCATCAAGTATTTCTCTCTTCATTTATTTTAAAGGTCACACAGAAAACACATACAAAAAATGTTAGTAAACTTCTCTGGAGATTAATTAAACAATGCCATATAACAAGGAGAAGGGTAGGGATAGATGTCTTACAGATGCTGTCATTTTGATTTTGTGTTAGCATAGATGAAAATAGTGGGGAACAATGTTAAAATCTAAAGGTGGCAACTTCCAGTGTGCCCACTGAGCTAAGACAATGCCTGGTACATAGTAGACACCCAGTACATATTTGTTGAATGAATTTACAAATCTCTTTAAGGAGGCAGATCTAAGAATCCTCTCTCTCTCTCTCTCTCCGTCTTTCTTTCTCTCTCTGAGTTGGGAATGTCAGCGGGATTGGCAGTAGAGTGGTCTACACAAATCCAGCCCTGGGCATGGAGAATTTCCACCAAAATGCACAGACTAACAGGACTGCTGAGGGCTGGCCTGGGTCTCTAGCTGCTCCTCACTGGAGGCAAGCACAGCTTGGGCATGCCAAGGACACCAGCATCTGGGCACAAAGCCAGCCTATTGTCTCCTGGCAGCAGTCAAACCCCTAGTAAATGAAGAGGGAAGAGAGTTTACCTGGGGTCTAGTGAACTCTGCTGGTTCAGTCCTCACCCTGGCGGAGAACCAAAAGGAAAAAAATTAGTACCTGCAAATGGTTAAGCATGAAAAATACTTTCCAAGATAACAGATCTCTAGGGGCCAGCTGGTCTGAGCTCAGTCAGAGTGGCCTTACCTTCCACTTCTCTCACTTTTGACTTCTTTCTCTCTCTGCGTGTGTTTGCCTCATTCTTTTTTTCTCACCTCTGCAAAGGTAACAGACATGATGCAGAAAGCCCTCTTTGATTTCCTGAAGCACAGGTTTGATGGGAGGTGAGACAAATAGATGTTTTTGTATTTTTATTTTCCTGTAACTGAACATGTATGATGAATTGATTTGTAGATCTATGTCTCTAGTGATTGCAGAAGTTTTGTAATGAAAGGTTAACTTAGTATTCAGGGAAGAATAAAATGTAATAGCTCTGAAAAGTATGAAATACAGAACTGAATCCCTAAAGAAAAAGGACCTTGAGAAGGAAAATAATCCGTATGTTTTATAAATGTATGTGTTTGTCTTTAATTTATTTTCTTATGTATTATACTAATGAATTCATACCAAACTGGTTCTTATGGAAGATATTAATTAAAATCTAGGATATTTCTGATGAATATGGTGGCTGGCTGGTCAAACTGGATGATATCATTTGGGAATTATGTGTGTGTGTTATATGAAGATATAAATATAATGTGCTAAACGTCTTCCAGAAGAAGAGTCCAAGAAATGTTTTCGTCATAAGCCTCCCAAAGAGACTATTTTGTAGGCAATAGCACTTATTAGGATGCTTAATTTTAGATATTCAAAATAATCTTGTTATTTTATTGGCCTATTTTGTATGGATTCTACTGTGATCCAAAATATCTATAAAAAAGTTTCTGTGTTTTGCAGAGAAATGGTAAAAAATCCAGATTTACTCATTAGTAAGTACTAAGATCTTCACAATGCAGAATGCATTGCATGTAAAAATAATTCCATGAGACTACCTGAAGACATATCAGAAATGAAGAAACTTAAATAGTGTGTACTGAAAAGTATGGGTAAATGCATCCTATTTACTCCCTTTAAATTTACAAATAATTGTAAATTTTAAAAAATCTTCAAATAGATTTTAATAAATATAGCATCTTAAGGAAAAAAAGGCAAACACGATAATGCTTTAAGTGCAAATTGTACATATTTGTGAAAAGAAAAACCTTCCGGATAATTGTGTTAAAATATTTATTAATTTTTGGGACTATATACAAATAAAATGAATTGAAGTTTTAGTTCCAACAACTGAGGTTTTGGTTCAAGAAATCAGAATGCTTTATTGCCACTATGTGTATTGCTAACAACGTTAGTATAGGCCAGGCTGCCTTAAAAAAAATAGACCCAGAAGTGTATAATAACTCAAACACAATGGAAGCTTATTGTTGCTCATTTAAAAGCCCAAGGCAGGTGTTCCTGGGCTGCAGGGGAAGGTGAATGAGAGGACTGGCAGGAAGTTTGCTCCATCTGTCATTTGGGCCCACGGCCATGAGTGTGATGTCTCCAGTTAGCTGGTAGGGAAAAAAGGCATATGCCAGGACTGGAAGTGGCACACATCACTTGTCACATTTCATTGGCTAAAACTTGATCATGTGCCCACCTCTACTTACAAAGGAGACTGGGAAATATATGTACTCAGTACGAAGAGGAAATGGATTTTGTTGAACAAATAACAGTCTTCGCCACATTCATCTAGTGGGCACAAAAGGCTTAATAAAAAAGCCATGTGTCTATCCCACTCCACTTTCCTCTTAAAGAGTAGGCAGAGAACAAAGTAGTTTCAAAGAAAACAAGTAAAAAGCCCCGAATACTAAAACATTGAAGTTGGAAGGAAACAAAATTTCTTTTAATTTAATCTCCCATCTCCAACACTGCGATCAGATGTACAGCCTGCTTCTGTTTGAAAACTTCTGGCTAGTGGGAATTCACTCACCAAAAAAGCATTATAATGAAACAGCTGAAATCTGATTCCCCAATTTAATAGTCTTGGTCCTGGTCCTGGTCCTGGTCCTGGTCCTGGTCCTGAATTATAGTCCTTACTCCCATGCAGCCTTTATGGATTGAAGGCTGCTAATATGCACTGAGTCTTCTGTGTTCTTGGTTGCACATGTACAGTTCCTTCAGCTATGCTTGGAGTCACACGGTTTCCATGCTCTTCAAGACCCACTTAAGTTTGTTATTAGACTCTTTCACCTAAGACAGTTCTGAACAGTGCCTCATCCAGTAGTCCTATAAACAGGCTTTGATCTGAACAGGGCTTTTATAAATTTATAACATACTTATAAACAACAATATAATTAAATGTTTGAAAGGTAGGACCTATGGGAAAGAAGAAAGGAATTATGAAAATTAGGCAAAGAGAAAGTGTGTGACTTAATTTGTCTCAAATCAGGTAGATAATTGCCTGCTTTAAGCACTTACACTATTCAAGCTGATTTTAATAGAACTAGAATTAGAATTCTAATGCCAAGTGTTCCACGGGGTCTGAGGAGATGGTAGAGGATCTGAAGATGTAAGAAAGAATCCAGCAACAGCAAAAGTAATAGTTGGAATAAGAGACTTAGCCCTGGAGAGATCTGATGTACAGCAGAGTTGGAGGGAAGGTAGATATTAAAGGTGGGGCTGAGAGACTGGCCTTGCTTTCAAACGAGAGGCCAGTGCAGCAGAGAAAGCTGTAATGAATCCATATGGAGATCTTGAATATGGAGACCTTGATGAGGAAGAAGAAATTTGCTGGTGGCTTCACACGGACTCTGACATGTCTTTTGTGTGAGGAATAGCCTTACATTTTGAGCTATAACCATCTGCTGCATTATGTTTTACCAATTAATAAAAGGAGAGAAAACAACAAATAGTCTTTAATTGAAAGCAGCCAAGAGAACAATTACACAAAATGCTTTAGCATAGTGATTCAGCATAAACAATATATTCCAATGGAAATCTACTGCATGTTTCATTGACTGTGGATGCAGTTGGTTAGACAAAGCAGTCAGGAGAAAGTTTTGTTATTTTTCAAAATGAGTAAAGGAGATCAGGCTAAGAGGCTTTCTTCTTCAATATTGCGTTTCAGATCTTGGTTAGAAAATAATTTAACAAATTGAATTAAAGTTGAACAGCTTGTCCTTTACAGAATCATATACTTACTTTATGTGATACCTTAGAAATGATTTGAGTTGAATTAGAGCTACTAGTCTGTAATTTTATTGCAATAACTGCTATTGTAGGGACTCATTGTAAGAAATGTAGGAAAAATGAAAAGCACAATACTAAACAGTTCTCAAAGGCCCCCTGTAGACATGGACATTCACACATGTAGCAATGATTTCTATGCACAGAACCATAAAATTCTGCCTAACAAGCTGCTACAGTGGCACCTGCCTGGCGAGGACACAGTGACGTGCAATGGCATGGAGCTTCCCTTGTCATTTCACACCACAGACACTCACTGGAGATTATCCTTTCGGATGGGGTTTATTCAGCAGGTTGACTCTACAATTCATAGGCTGAACAACAGACTCTCAAACCAATTGCAGTATGCTCACCTATGCTAATCATTTCAAATCCCAACATAGTTGTCACTTTAGGCTTTTTGACAGCTGGATCAGGTCTGCCCTATGGCAGTTATTGGACACTTCGTAACTGACAGATCATGGCCAAACATCCTAGGTGAACATCATATAACCTATCCAGACAACATCTTAAGCTATAAGAAGCTACTAGCCAAGGAACACTTCAGGAAAAAAACAGGTTTGAGAAAGAATTTAAGAGAAGAGGCTGAGAATACAACTTAAGAGGAAATGGGAAAGACTGATGTTATTACAAAGCTACGCTACGTAAGAGTGAAAAGAATTTGCAACTGCAGTCAACAAATGGAAAAAGAACAACAGTGTCTTCTGTTTTTAATCAATATCATTCTCCTATCATCTCCTCCTACTATTCTCTATCCAAATGCAGACTCAAACACTAGAGATAATTAATTGAACACTTCAAGGCCATATTTAAATTATCAGATTTTGATTACAACATATCTTATTTGGTTCTTCCACCTTCGAAGTGTGGATAAATTTCAGGGACTCTGGAAATGGAAAGCGTTCCTGTTAGACTGCTAACTTTGGAGGATAGGATATAAGGAAACTGTCTTCTCTGAGTCTTTAAATCTCCAAGGATTGCTTGTCTTATACATATTATATATGTTTCCATCAACATAGGACACAGAGTAATTATTTAAGAAAGCCTTTTTATGTATTACCTTGTTTGCGTCTAATGACAATCCCATGAGATAGTCATGGCAAAGCCATTATCTTCATTTTATTGATTAGGAAACTGAGGCTGAAAGAGGTGGCTTGACTTGTCCAGTGACCTTTCCATGGTCATGCAACAGAAAGAGAATGATCCAGGAAGGATACTCGGGTCTCCCTATGCCTTCCGTCTGTGTACTCTTAACACTGCACAGTTCTGTTCTTTGGAACACTTTTCCCTATGAATACTAGAAGTTTTTAAAATTACTGCAATAACAGTGATACATATTAGATGTAGCAAGGATAGAGTATAGAAGGATCTTACAGTTCTTATGATGCCAACATGTAAATACTAATTATTTTTTAATGAATATGTCATAACAAAGTAATATCTGTAGAAAATCATAGAAAACTAATACAGCTGATACTGGAATGCAATGATTATGATTAATTCCAAAGCACAAAAAAACAGGAGCTCAGATTTACTGGATTTAGAGAAAGATTTTTGCTCATTTTCAGTGACATTTGCTTCTACAACCCGTCTATCTGCTGTGGTGCTGAAGTCTTGTTAGTCTTTACCTACCGGCTAGTCACTGCTAACACTGTCACAGAAGGTTTATGGTAGAGCTTTTTAGAGATGTGTACCAAACAGGAATGCATGCAAGTGTTGAAAGATACTAGAGGGTAGGAGTGTATCAAAGAAAGAAATAGAAAGAAACAGCATCACTAAAAAAAATATATATATATATATGTAAGTTAGATAGCAATCAACGGTGAATGTAGTTACATTGTGGAGGAGCCTTTTATGAAAAAAGAAGCTTGGATTTGATGTCTGATCTTGATAATAGTAAGCATCTTTGCTTAGAGAAGAGAAACTCCTGCTTTGTCTTATTGAATGGTTTCTAGGGTCGTCTGCTTTCTCCTGAGCTATTTTCCAAGCGTGTGTATTTTTATTAAGAAATAATTTGTATTAACTAATTAATTTGTATTTTATTAGCAAATAAAATAAGAAAAAAAAACTTTTATTGTCCACATCTTTTTCTCTGTATTTTCTTATTTTTGTAAAACTTTGTGTTTTAAAATGGCTTTGTAAAGTGATTTTTTAACTCAGAAACAATAAGAATATGCATTTGTTGATGATCGCTTCTAATTCTAAGAAGGAAGGTCATTATTTGGCTTACACAGAATGAGAAAATTTGATTTTCACTTAAGCAGAATAGACTCTTTGGGCCCTCCAGAAATCATTATTGTAGAAAGCTGAATCTTATTCCTAAACCAACACACTTGTCTCCAGTCAGTTATCTGAATTACCCTGTGTGTTTCTATCCAGTAATTCCATTCGTAAACAAGAAGGAAACAAAGAAACAAGCAAAAAAAAAAAAAAAAAAAAAAACCCACAAAAATAAATCCCTTTCTGCAAAGAAAAAGAAGCTATAACCACAGGGATTGCCTATGAGATTTCATAGTGGCTAAGATGTAGGGTTTGCCTGTCCTCAACATGATTTAAATCTTGACCATCTCTCAGAGGGTAGCCAATATTGACTGTAAATCTATACTTAATAATTTGGCTCATATCTGGGAGTTTGAGACTTCTTGGAGAAGAAAACTGAAGCTATAAGAGCAGGATTATGGAGTCAGGTAACAGTCCTGGGCCTGGTACTCAGCAGCCTGTTTTAGACCTTTTTAACTTATAATGAACTGTATTGAGCTCCCTTTCTGTGTTTTAGTTTCCTTCTTGGAAATGAAGAGGTTGGACTAGACCAGTGTTTTTAAATGTCTTTTAGCAACAGAACAACTTTTTACAATGATGTCATAGAAAATGCCCCAAAGTATAAAACAGAAATGCAGTGATGCGTGTCAGCGTTGAGAGTGGAAAAGCTGGAGCCCTACCAACTAGGTCTCCCTTCAATGCTGTCAGTGGCTTTTGAGTTATTTCTGCAAAACGCTTGGTTTTTGCAGAAGACAATTCAAAGATACATCAAATGCTTTATTAAGAGGGCCTCAAAATTCTAAAAATTTAAAACTTCCTGATAATCTACAGATTATACCTACAGTGACACAAGCAAGCAGTGCATTGCCTTAAAATGGTACCAGAACTTTTGCACATCCAGTTACTTTAAGGAAGTAATTTCCAACCACTTGGATAAAGGATTATTTTAATTCTCCCCAAGGATTCAGGTCACTAAAGTCAGGTGAAGAGTCTCCTGACAGTGTTAACAACATTATCCCAAAACGGGTGTGAGATAACATATAATTCAATAATTGTTAATAACTCTACCCTCTTCCGTACTCCACTCCCCAAAGGAGTTTGAACATGGAAGCGTGGGTGCACTCAGTATACAAGGAGAGGGGTGCTACTCTTCTTGTTTCCTTTCTGAGAAATCTGCCAAGCTTTGAAGGATGGAGAAAGGTCCAGGGTGTTAGCAACTGGCTTAGAGAGGCAAACTTTGAATTCTATGGGTAGATGATAATCTAAAGATGAGCAATCTCAGTTGAAAATAAAAGGCTAACATTTTAAAATTGTAGATTCCAGAGGTTCTCATGTGGTAAATCATATGCAAATAGACCTCTCTTTCTTCATCCCTTTGCAATGTTTTTGCTTTATTCTTTTCTTATATGACTGCAGGATACTTTCTGACTTATCAGAATCCTGGTACAAGACTCATCGTTGCGCTAAACTATAGTGTCTTATGCCTGCGCAACATAGGCATCTAGTGTGAGAGTTATGCATCAAAGTCGTATGCAAATATTCTGAAGATCTTATACTTACAGAAAAGGAACCATGTTTTTAACATTCTTACATATGAAACACCTCTTTCGGCCTGTGGAGAAATGCTGTCATGTTTCGTGAATTAATTAGCTATTAAGCACAAAGAATGCAATTTAGCCAATAACTGGTTGTTTGTCTTTGATGATCAAAATGAAGAAGGGTTCCCCTGTTGATCATCAGTGTTGGTATACCAGGGCAAGGCTTTTGTAGTTTCTGAAGGTGTTATTCAGGAGCAAATCAGCTGTGAATTGCGAGGAAATTGTATTGCTGCTTCATAGAAAGAGCATGGTTTATTCATATGTTTTGATTCCCACCTGGTATTATTGTTGCGTTATAAAGAACAGGCAATAGGAGGAAGGGCTGCATTTTTACTGGAATGATTTTTTGTTAAATAGCCAAAGCCTTCCTCCATTCATCTCTGCTTGTTTTTTAATACTAGCCAAAGCCTGTTTAATACTAGCCAAGGCCAAAGTTTATTATACTGTGGTTCCACTGTAGTATATAAAGTAGTTATTAAGTGCTGTGGTTATAAATCACTTGGAGAGCCCCATAAAATTTTTACTGGCTTGTTCTGTTCTGTGTTCCTATTCGTAGGATATCAATAACCAGAGTGACTGCTGACATTTCTCTTGCTAAGAGGTCTGTCCTAAATAATCCCAGCAAGAGAGCAATAATTGAACGTTCGAACACCCGGTCCAGCTTAGGTAAGATGTTCAAATGTGCTTCTCCAAGCTTTGCTTTCAGACTGGGATGACACATGTTACTTTTATGAATGTCTTTTCCAATTTGCCTCACATTCTGAATGGGGAAGAACTGAACAGCTGAAGAGAACGCTAGCCATGAAAAAAAAGAGAGGTGGGGGAGCAGAGTCCTACAGCAGCCAGAGCCTGCTCATTCTCAGCTTCAGTCAATTAGCTAATTAGTAGTCTGATGGGAAGAATCCTCAGTGGGCTCTCCTAGCCTATTACTGCCGAACCAGGTGAAACCACTCATCTCTGCTCTGCCCAAACTCCTTAGTGAGGCTAATGATATCTGTCATACCTGAGTCACAGCTGACATGAAAGGAAATGAGATGTTCAGCCTTCTCTGCTCTTTAGAAGAAAAGCTAGATAATGGTGTTCTTAGTGTTGCTTTTGCCAACTGGTGGTACTAGAATAGTCTTTAAATAGAAGTAGAAATTACAGGGAATTTAAATATGTCTTTCCTAGGACATTAGTCAGAAAGCATCATAAAATTGACCATGATGGAGAAGAAGAAGAAAAAGCAACATGTAACTAGTTTCATTGAAGCATGCTATATGAGCAGCGCTGTGGAGAATGGAACCACCATCTACAGAAGGGAGCCTATGCTGCTGGTGAACCACCAAGTCCATCTGAAAAACCTGTTGTGGTCTCTGCAATTGCTAGGAGTAGTACAATCCACTCAACTTTCTAGAATTCTCTTTTGCATTCATTTGCATTCTGAGGGCAACTTATTTTAACTGTCCTCTTCCTAATGAGGAGCCCTGGTGGTGCAGAGGTTAAGAGCTTGGCTGCTAACCAAATGGTTGGCAGTTTGAATCCACCAGCCACTCCTTGGAAACCCTAAGGGGCAGTTCTACTCTGTGCTATAAGTTTGCTATGAGTTGGAATCAACTCGATGGCGACAGATTTGTTTTTTTTTTTGTTTTTTTCTTCCTAATGAGCAGAGTAGGAAGACAGGACTCTTCTATGCTACTACATTTCTTTTAAACTACTGATATGAGCTATAAAGTTGATTTAAAAAAATTAAAAATAAGGTTTCCAACATAGATTGCATGCTTAAACATCCCATAAAGAATCCATTGAAAGCTATACCTTAACTTGTGCAGGTTAGAAAAAGGATGCAAAGAATCATCTCTGTATTCCTAGCACAGGACTGGCACATAGTAATTGCTCAATAAATGTTTGTTGAATGATTGCATTGTGAAGGAAGTTAAACAGACCAAATGCACTAGTTGTCAGTGCTTGTAAGAGGAAAATTCCAGGGTCCTTCTTTTGTTCTGCATTTAGCACCCTTCACATGAAACACTCTTAAAAGCATAGTATTTTGACCTTGAGAAGGTGACAGTGGCAGTGTTGATGATGGTAAATCGACTTAGATAACTCAGTAGAGTCACATATCACAGGTGACAAGGGCATCAAGTTAGGTGGAAGATTTCTCCAACCTGTTCTCTGTTCTCATGTCTTTTTCCCTCTTACTCACTCCTCACAGTGCCCTGTAACCACTCCTTCCTCTGATGAATAATACTCCCCAAAAAACAAATCCACTGCCATTGAGTTGATTCTGACTCATAGCGACCCTGTAGGACAGAGCAGAACTGCCCCATAAGGTTCCCAAGGCTATAAATTTTTATGGAAACAGACTGCCATATCTTTCTACTGTGGAGTGGCTGGTGGGTTCAAACTGACGACCTTTAAGTTAGCAGCCAAGCACTTTAATTTCTGTGCCACCAGGGCTCCCTCTGATGAATAATAAGAGGTTTAAAAGCATAAACCAGGTTTTCTGACTCTTTCAGCCATCTACACCAGCCAAGGGGCTGAAGTTATTTCTTATAATCTAGTCACCTGATGTCAGAGTTAGTAGGGTAGGGGACGGGAGTGGTGGGTGTTGTGGGGTTAATGTAAATATTGAGGAATAAACAATGTAGATCTCAGTTCACTGGTGTTTACCTTTACTTTCTAATCATATACCTACAACCGCTGGAGTTAATTTAATGGTAACCTATTATAATAACCACTTTGTGAGCTATTCATGCCCATTTGTCTGCTTGTTAATACACATTTGTGGATTTCTTCATCGTATATGTATTTAACACTTGTTATGTACCATGCATTATGCTAGACTTACCCATGGGCAAACAGAGAGAAGGGACAGATAGTTAAAATACTATGTGATAATGGAATTATCAGAGAAGAGCTATGTGTATAAAGAAAGAAGGGTAAGAGATAAGAGGTGTCTGAGAAGACATCACAGAAATTATATCTGAGCTGCTTCTTAAAGGCAGATAGGAATGTACAGAGGCATTTACATAAAAAATAACATTGTGTGGTTGAGAGACAAGTAGTTCTGTGTATAACATGCTTAGAAAATGGGGGTGGGGCAAGAATTGAGAGCAACAGGAGAAGAGACAGCTAAAGTAGCTTGAGGCCAATTTGTTAGACCTCTAGTATGCCTTAAGGAGCTCTCCAAAACAGATTTTATGAAATGACTATTTTACAAGACTTTAATAGTTGTTACGTTCAGAATGTTTTCCATCATTAAATAAATTTGGAAATGATAGGTTAAACAGTTGGCAGATTTCTTTATGCAAGATTTCTTGGAGCCTTTAAAGTACTAATGTGCATTTGGAATTCCAAAAGAATCTGTAGTATGCAGTATTTACCTTGCATTAAAAAAAAAAACAAAACCTTATTCCCATAGGATATCTTTTGGGATTAGTTTTCCATGGTACTCAGTTGGGGGAAACATGGCTTTGGACCCTGGGAAGCCATTGAAGTATTTTAAGCATGGGAGAGACAGCAACAGATCTGGGTATAAGAAATATCACTGGTGACAGAGATGCTGGAGAGAGGTGGGTCCAGATCCACTGTGCTCAAGTTATAGAAGTGTTTTGTTGAGGGCCCTCCTGCATCATGGGCCATGAATACTCAGAGTTGCATTTGTCTGGAACGGGAATATGATGAAGCCTCCATTGGAACTCCTCTGCGAATCAGCATGGGTAACCAAGATGGTTTGGTTGAGGTACTTCCTTCAGAAAAAATGAGCTGTGTAGATGAACATGTGTTTCTCTTCCTCATGTATATAATTTTGTTATTGTATTACATATGCATATTATTCAAATATTGGGCCCACCGTAGTATTTAGTGTAGCCCTCTATAGCCTCCTGGCTTGCTCTGCTGGGTCCCTCCCTGCTTAGGCAAGGTTACCCAATGCCCAGGAGTTTCATGGTGATTAAGCAATAGATGTGTCTGCTCTCTGCTTCCACTGGAAATCACCCTTACCTCATTGCTAGTGTAAAGTAAATAAGGCCTAGGTATTTCTGAGTTACCTATATAGAGATTCAGAGGGCCTCCGAGAGTTCTGATCTACTTGGAAATGCATTCTTTGTACCTGAGCAATCCATTTTGCCTCACTGCATTTTGGCTGCTTCAGGAAATATTGTATTCAGATTTGAAACTTAAAACAATATAATCTTGTTCTAGTATAGTCCTGGCCAGCAGCTCCCTTAAACCAGTGACAATCTAATGAAAACAGCAAATGGAAAACTTCTCAACATCCTAAGCCTGAAACTTAATACAATAACATTTGATTTTATTTTCCAAATTTCTCTCCTAAAAAAAATCTCTTTTTTAACTGCTTCTGACATGTGAGAAAAGGGGAAAACTGTGCCTGTTATTACTAACAAATGTAAAATATTATTTCAGAAGAATTTTGCAAGTAAGTCTAATTATCCAAATACTTTAAATTGATATTTTGAATTCCAGTCACCATGCAAAGCAAAGTTAAATCTTCTAGGCCATTGATATATTGAATAATGTAAAAAATGATAGCTATGTTGACTCTCTAAATTCATACTCAATATAGATCATGCATTAAACATCAGTGATTCCATGGTAAATAGGAATTTAATGCTACCACATAAAGCCCAAGAACATAGAGTTGCGTGATTATCTTGAGGTTTCCTTATCTCGCACACCCTGTTGATCTCTTTGATTGAGAGAGGGTGACATGAACTTGGTGGGTGATGTGAACTTCAGTTTATACTAGATAAGCAAAGTAAACCCTTAGATTCTGGCATAAAGCCTCTTCAATGAGGATATTTAGAGCAATATCACCTTTTTTCCTAAGCCATCTCTGAAATAATTAAAATTAGATAGATTGTCTACTCTGTACTTTGGACCAGATTACAGCATTGCTAGGTCACATCCATAGCCAAAATATAAAAAACAAGTGAAAAACAAAACAAGATCATCTCTGAAAATTAAATTGTGCAATACAGTCTTTGGAAATGACCCAACAAATCAGGTGATTTATTATATATATACATATACATATAATTTCAGAAAGCATAGTATGTTTTTAGAGATAATCGGTTTTGCTTTTAAAAATAGGTGGATTATTTCAGGCATTTGATAATAACCAGATTTTTTATTTGACCAGATTCACATACAAATTTAGGTCACTTGGCTGAGACACTCTACCAAATAGATTTACATCTGGATGCATTGCAGCATTTTAATATAATATAATTGGTCTTAGGTTTTGTTTTTTATATATGTACTAAAGACAATTGTGACCTAGAACAAGTCCACCGCCCCTAATACTTAAATTGAGCCAGAGTTTGTATTATGTTGGTTACCTACTACTACTACTACCCATTGCTGTCAAGTCGATTCCAACTCATAGTGACCCTATAGGACAGAGTAGAACTGCCCCATAGAGTTTCCAAGGAGTGCCCGGTGGATTCGAACGGCCAGCCTTTTGGTTAGTGGTCATAGCTCTTAACCACTACACCACCAGGATTTCCATTATGTTGGTTATTAGTATAGAATCAGAACAATTACTCAGGGGTGTAAAAATGTGATATTAGTCAAACAGATGAGTTATTTTTTTTGTAAAACATCCCCACAAAATGTTAATGTATAACTTGCTGATTGATAGAAATATTTCAGTGTAATTACTTTCCATGCAATGTTGCCCTATACGTGTATTTCAGTTGTTTCCTACATGTGGTTTCAGCTTCTAAAGTTAAAAGTGCTTTAGAACAAAGTAATAATTAACAACAACATAAAAGAATCATTATAGCTATATAAATTGCTAAATATTATGGTGAGTATAAGAAGCAAATCAAGGGAGTCATCTCAATTTCTTCCACAACTGTTTGGTTTTATGTAAAACTCAACCCATCTCTATCTTTAGATAAGATCTTAAGTTAGACGGGAGTATGAAGATTCAAAATGTTTCATTTTTGCAATGTAGACAACATATCTGAAAGTTCTGTAAATAAAAGCTAAGCACCATGGCCTCCTCTACCTTGAGAGCAGAAGAACTAGATAGTGTCCGGCTACCACTACCAAATGTTCTGATCAGGGCCACAATAGATGGACCCTGATAGAAAGGGAGAAGAATGTAGAACAGAACTTCAAATTCTAAAAAAATTCAGACTTATTGGACCAGTTGAGACTGGAGGAATCACCAAGACTATTCCCCTGAAATACTCTTTAAACCTTGAACTGAAGCTATCCCCGAATACAACTTTTAGCTAAATAGCAAGTTAGCTCATAAAGTAAAGAATACCACCCTTGAGTACAGCGCTCCTTTAAAAAATCATCTATATGAGACCAAATAGTCAACAGTTATTCTAAAGCATAGATGAGAAGGTTGGAGAGCAGTGAGACTAGATTAATGGGAATGAAACAACTAGAACAGAAATAAACGAGAATGTTGACACAATGTGAAGAATGTAACTAATGTCACTGAACAATATGTGTAGAAATTGTTGAATGGAAACCTGTTTTGCTATGTACACTTGTACCAAAAAATACAATAAAATATTCTTTTTTTTTAAAAAAGTAATTAACCATGACTTGTTATTTATCATTTCTCCTTTTAGCCGAAGTACAGAGTGAAATTGAACGAATTTTTGAGTTGGCAAGATCTTTGCAACTGGTTGTTCTTGATGCGGACACCATTAATCACCCAGCACAACTTATAAAGACTTCCTTAGCGCCAATTATTGTCCATGTAAAAGTCTCATCTCCAAAGGTAATTAGCTCATTTCTGTGTAAAGGAGGATTAGAAGCTCATTTCTTTTAAAATATTCTTTGCTCTGTGCTTTATTACTAGCGGGCAAGGAAAACATCTTGTTGAGACCCACTTAATGAGCGCATTATTAAATTCCTCTATGGTCTGTACAGGTTCTGGAGCCCTGGTGACACAGTGGTTAAGAGCTCAGCTGCTAACCAAAAGGTTGGCAGTTCGAATCCACCAGCTGCTCCTTGGAAACCCTATGGGGCAGTTCTGCTCTGTCCTATAGGGTCACTGTGAGTCAGACTCGACTCGACGGCAGCAAGTTGGTTGGTTGGTACAGGCTCTAGGCATTTTGAGATAACAAACAAAGAATATTCCATTCCTTAAAGAAACTCACTGTCAATGGTGAGGAAGAAACCAGACACTTATGCAATTGTGTAGTAGAAACAAAATTGAAGGAAGATGAGGGAAAGTAGGCACTGACTTCATCAACTGTGAGTTCTGTCTTGATACATTTCTTGGGTAACATTGATTCTTGTATTATGTATATTTTCACCTCAGTTGATAGAATACATAGTTTAAGAAGGGTATCTCTATCATTTATGTATATATTTATATAAATGTCTTTTTTTATCTATCATTTATATATATAAATGATAGAGATACCCTTCTTATGTATATATATATATATATATATATACACATATATAAATCCATTGTTGTCAAGTCAATTCCAACTCATAGCAACCCAAAGGACAGAGTAGAACTGCCCCATAGATTTCCCAAAGAGCGGCTGGTGGATTTGAACTGCGGACCTTCTGGTTAGCAGCTGAGCTCTTAACCACTAAGCCACCAGGGCTCCCTATCATATATGGAGAAGGTAAAATATCATTGTGTAAACACGTCTTATGGAAACATTACAGAGGCTGGCATTTGTGTTTAGACTGGGTTCTTTAAGGAATATAGTTGTTCCATGACTAAGTGTCATGTATCTTCATGGCATTTGGGAAGGTAAAATAAAAGTGAGACAGCCCCAAATTTGTCTCTTTTGATTTGGGTATTCTTTCTTTTTAAAAAAAGAGATGTGGTAAAAAGTTAATATGAAGGAGATACCTTGCAAGGTGCTGCCCTAGTAATCTGCTTTTTTTCAGTGCCTCACATTTTGGAGACTAAATGCCAGTTTGACTCCTAACCAGAATGGTGGTCTCCTCTCTTGGACGGCGGCTAGCTAAAGAAGCTGTGCCTTTCCCCAGTAGTTCTGACATTCTCACCCTTTTATCTCCTGGCACTAGTTCTGCGGAGAATGATCTTGGGAATCCTGACCAAACCAGGCCCTTTTGGGAATCATTAGAATGAATTGAAATTGCCCTGACCACCTGCAGGTCTCTTTCACTAGGAGCTGATGGGTGGTTCAGGCACTCCTCACTGCAGTGGAATAGATTTCATCCCCTTCTGGTCCCCTGCCCCAATCACCGCGGGATCCATAAGTGCAGGAAAGGGGGAATCTCAGGGACATATGTGCAAAGGTATCGTAGAGCTTCATAAAGTAGCACTGTTTTGGGGGGAGGGCCCTGTTTTAGGTAAAACAAGGGATAGGGGAGTATATGGCAGTTACAGCCGTGCTCAAATAACATAGCTAGACCACTGGCTTATATGTAGCAACGTACCAATGCAAATGTTTTACCTAGATTTCCAATCATGAAATAGTCTGATTAACATAAAATTAAACTGGAATGCCTGATTAATAACCAGTGACAAAAGGACCAAATATAGCAATAACTCTGCTGTTTATCTGACATTGGGATAATGAACCAAAATATTACCCAACTGAATTTGGATATAAATGACTGATGCAGAGCAGTTCTCCCCTTCTGCAGAGCTCTCTTTGAAATCTCTGGGTAAAATTTAGGGTGGGAACTCAGAATGCCACCAGGACCTCACACAGAGCTAGAATAAAACGAACATATCGAATCCACTATAACTAGAAACTAGTGAAAGTGAATGATTCATTACAGAGTTTATATATAATTTCTTACATTGTATTTCCTCTCTATTAATATGCAGTGATAAACAGACTATTTAAACAGTCTAGGTTTATTTGGTTTCCTTTCAACTCGTTGACAGTATCTTAATTTCCTATTTTCCATCAGGTTTTGCAGCGGTTGATTAAATCTAGAGGAAAGTCCCAAAGTAAACACTTAAATGTTCAACTGGTGGCAGCTGATAAACTTGCACAGTGTCCTCCAGTAAGTACAATCATTGTTTGTCTTAATTATTCTCAACTAGTTAGGAGAGAGTGTTTTCTTGTCTTCGTATTAGCATTGTCATTTTTATTCTAGAATGATGGTGATGATGATATGCGTCATAAATCTAAAGTATTTCTTGGAACAAGCTGCTGCTGTCATTTTTGGCTGTACTCAGGCATCCAGAGCTGGGTGGTGTCCGCGGTGTAGTAAGAAATGAACTTAGAGTCTAGTGTCCCGCCCTCTTTACTGCTCCCTTGATTGCCTCTCAGACACTCAGCAAACCACTTAATCAAGTCATCAGGACACTTTTAAGGAAACAACAAAATAAAACATATTTATTTGACTTTCCTTTAACTTTTCCCTAAGAAAGTTTACACAGGCATAAAAGATTATGATGTTGAAGGTTGAGAATTCATTGGAGTTAGAAGAGCCCTGTGGCTATAGCAGATGGGGGGTGAGGTTTGAGTAAGATGAAAACCTGTATTATTGCCAGAACATAGCTGCTGGGTGGGAAGGCAAGCAAATAAGGGCGGGGAGCTGGTACCTGCTGCCGAGTGGCACGAGGCAGCAGTGGCCAGTGTCTCCACCCACACGAATTACTTAGTATCTCTGTGCTGTTGTTTCTCTACAGAAAATAACTGTCTTTCTTACTGATTTGATCCACTAGATTTTTTTTATATGCTTGTGTAAGGAAATGTTCCGTGGGGGCATAAAATCCAATTCAAATGTTTAGAGCGACAACACAGCATAGCGGTTAAAAGCACAGACTCTGGACCCTGACTGCCTGGGTTCAAATCTCCACTGATTGTGTAAGCTTGGGCAAGTATCTACTTCATAGGTTTGGAGTAAGGATTCAGTGAGTGAATACGTGGTGAAGCTCTTAGAACAGTGCCTGACCATAATATGCACTGTCTAGTGTTTCTGTTATAATTACTGGATGCTCTTTGATCTATGCTATGTCTAGCCTGTTAGGCTCTGTTAGGAACTGTGACTGTCTTGTTCATTGTTGTACTTCAGGTCCCTCTCATAGTAAGCCAGCAATAAATATTTGTTGAATGAATGAAAGAATGTATAGACAATGAGTAATAACGTATTCGTTTACTGAATGCTTACTATGTGCCATGCACTGTGCTATATGCTTTGCATAGATTATCTCTGATCTTCACAGTTACTCAGTAAGGTAGGCAATATTATCCCCCCATTTTACAGCTGAGGTAACTGAAGACAGAGAGGCTAAGTGATTTCCCTAATGCGACACAGCAGATTAGAATTCAGGTCTAGATTGATCTGGCTCCAAAGCCAATGTTTCCTCCCCTCCCAACCCTCCCCCTCCCCCACCACACACATCTAATTACCTGTCCAGCAGGTAATTTGAATAGTTTGGAGCCTGGAATGCTATGTTAAGAAGTTTAAGGTCACATTGCCTGCTAATAAAGCCTACTTACACATGGAATGTATGATTAAAGCGGGGCTTTAAACTGACTCATTCCAGTTCGAACTCCTGCTGAGAATTTGCATTTCTAACAACTTCCCTGCTGAGAATTTGCATTTCTAACAAACTCCCAGAAGTTATACGTAAGAATCACCTGGGGATCTTGTTAAACTGTAGATACTGATTCAGTATATCTCGGGGGGAAATGCAAATTCTGGGGGGGGGGGTGGTGGAAATGCAAATTCTCAGCAGGAGTTCAAACCAGAATGAACTGGTTCAAAGCCCTGGATTAAAGCACAGAGCAAATATAAAACAGTGTATTACCCCGCTCCTGACCATGTAATAGTTCACTTTGCTGCAGTTAAAGGAAGTTAATGTTTATTGACCAGCTATCCTTAGCCAGGAATTACACTATTATTTCTAACTTTTAGAACAATCTTACCAAGCTAGTTATATCAGTTTGAGTCTTGTGCGGGGATTTTAGGAAGCTGATCTAGGTGAACTTTAGACCAGTTGTTGTTAGCTGCCATCAGATCGGTTGTCGACTTTCATGGATTGAATTGTGTCCCCCAAAAATGTGTGTAACAATTTGGCTGGGCCATGATTCCCAGTATTGTATGATTGTCTACCATTTTATCATCTGATGTGATTTCCCTATGTGTTATATACTCTATCAGTATGATGTAATAAGATGGATTGGTGGCAGTTATACTGATGAAGTCTACAAGATTAGATAGTGTCTTAAGCCAATCTCTTCTGAGATATAAAAGAGAGAAGCAAGCAGAGACACATGGGAACCTCATACCACCAAGAAAGCAGT
>NW_004443972.1:6989962-7011982 GCF_000243295.1 Trichechus manatus latirostris | reverse complement strand
AGCAACACTAGCAGCCAACAAATGGCATCCAGAGAGCCGCCCGCCTGGGCATGTGGAATCGAAGCAGCCGGCGCCCCCCGGCCAAGAGACCGTGGCCGGGGGAAGTAGAGGAACAAATGAACAAAAGCCCTGGGATCCCACCAGCGCGGCAGCCCAGACCGGGAAGCAGCTACACACTCGAATGGAGCCCCGCAGCCCCTCAGGAAGAAGCAAAGATGGCGCACAGAGCCAGGCACTCGAGTGAAAGGAGGGGGAGGCGGCAAGAGGCAAGCGAGAAATCAAAAGAAGCAGGAAAAAAAGCAACACCAGCAGCCAACAAATGGCACCCAGAGACCTGCCCGCCTGGGTGTGTGGAATCCAAGCAGCCCGCGCCTCCCGGTCAAGGACTGTGGCTGCGGGAAACAGAGGAGGCCAAGCCAGGGCGAAGAGGGGTGGGGGGTGGGAAAGCGCACACCGCAAATTACCAGCTGTTTTGTCTCCCGCTGGACGCTCCGTGAGGCTGCTTCCTCGTACCCCAGTTTGCTGGTCTCCGATAGAAGTCCAAGATGGTGAATCCACGCTGTGTTAGCTGGTAGGGGACCTCTGCATGAATCTCTCCTCGCTCTCCGTTCTCTGTCAGTTTTCTCACTCCATTTGGTGCTTGGCTGAGTTATCTCTTCATTTGATGTTTTAGGTTTTCAGGATTGTTGTATTCTCTGTTCGGCTTAGTTTTTTGGATCTTTGCTGTGGAGGGACGGCGTGGTGCTTCTGCCTAGAGCGCCATTTTGCCGGAACTCCCCGAGTTAAGACTTTTGCTATGATATGATGGGATGAATATGTGTTGCATGTTGCAAGGATGTGAGTTTTGGGGGGCCGAAGGGTGAAATGTCATAGATCGAATTATATCTCCCCAAAAGTATGTGTAACAATTGGGCTGGGCCGTGATTCCCAGTATTGTATGATTGTCTACCATTTTATGATTTCCCTATGTGTTATATACTCTATCACTATGATGTGGTGAGATGAATTAGTGGCAGTTATACTGATGAGGTCTACAAGATTAGTGTCTTAAGCCAATCTCTTTTGAGATATAAAAGAGAGAAGCCAGCAGAGACACACGGGAACCTCATACCACCAAGAAAGCAGTCCCGGGAGCAGAGCGCGTCCTTTGGACCTGAGGTTCCTGCGCAGAGAAGCTCCTGGACCAAGGGAAGATTGATGACACGGACCTTCCTCCAGAGCCAACAGAGAAAGCATTCCTCTGGAGCTGATGCCCTGAATTTGGACTTGTAGCCTACTGGACTGTGAGAGAATAAACTTCTCTTTGTTAAAGCCATCCACTTGTGGTATTTCTGTTACAGCAGCACTAGATGACCAAGATACCGACTTATGGCTATCCCATGCGTGATGGGAACAAGTCATTGTGATCTGTAGGGATTTCACTGGCTGATTTTTTTGGATGTAGATCCTCAGGCCTTTCTTCTAGTCCATCTTTGTCTGGAAGCTCTACAGAAACCTGTTCAGCATCATAGCAACATGCAAGCCTCCACTGATAGATGGGTGGTGGTTGCACTTGAGGTGCATTGGCTGGGAATCAAACCTAGGTCTCCTGCATGGAAGGTGAGAATTCTACTACTCTGCTCCCATCAGCTATCCATAAACCAGAAAACCAAACCAGTTGCTGTCGAGTTGATTCTGACTCGTGACAACCCCATGTGTGCAGAGTAGAACTGCTCTGTAGGGTTTTTAAGGCTGTGACCTTTTGGAAGCAGATTGCCGGACCTTTCTTCCAAGGCAACTCTGGGTGGATTTGAACCACCAACCGTTTGTATGGGTGGGTTATCCAATAAGCAAGGTAAGCACGGGCTTACTTACTAATCTGTAGTGAACAATTTCACATGGGTTTCACCACACCACGTGAATGTGAAACCCATGTGAAATTGTTCACTACAGATTAGTAAGTAAGCACAAGTAAGCCCGTGCTTACTTGTGCTTACTGGGTCATCCGCCCCTGTCAGGGATTATAAATTTGAAAAGAGACTTTGATTCTGTAGGAAGATGATGTGGGGTTGGGAAAGAGATACCAGCTGTACCTAGAAGCAGAATCTTTGATGTGGTGAAAAAATGTGAAATTGTTCACTACAGATTAGTAAATAAGCACAAGTAAGCCTGTACTTACCTTGCTTATTGGATAATTCACCGCTGACCTTTTGGTTAGTAGTTGAGTGCTTAATCATTTATGCCACCCAGGGACTCCCAGCTATCCATAGGGTACCTGAAAAGGACAGACTTAGACCTGTCTAATTTTGTTTCACAGAGTGGTCAAATGACCCACCAGGAGGAAGGCATTTCACAAGTCTACTCAAATGCAAATGCAAAAAGGAATGGGATGGCTCCCTAGTGAGCTCCTTGTCTCTAAATGCCCTCAACTAAGGGCAGGGGTGGCCATGGAGTGGGCTCAATGAACAGATGTGAGAGATGTTGTAGAAGGAAGTTCCTCTGGTGAAGTCTAGAGGATATGGTATCTGAGGTCTCTTCTAAACTCTGATTGAGTGGTTTAGATCAGGGTTTCTCCACCTCAGCACTGTTGATGCTTGGGGCTAGGTAATTCTTTGTTATGGGAGCTGTCTTGTGCATTGTAGGATGTTTAGCAGTGTCCGGAACCAGGAACAGTACCACTGCACCAAATTACAACAAACTAAAATGTCTCCAGACATTTCCAAGTGTCCCCTAGGGACTAGATTGCTCCCAGTTGAGAATCACTGGCTCAGATTAATGCATACATAACTTACAGGTAGTAATGTTATAAGAGGGCTCAGTAATTAACTCCCTGAGAATGAAGGTTTAATATGTGTTTAAAATGAATTGAACTTTTTTTTTTTTTTAATTTGATCCCTTTATGAGAATGAATTCATTATTTATTCCTAATAAGTACTAGAAAAATATCTGTGTCCTGATAACATTGAGATATTTTAGCTGCTGAGAGGGTTGATAATTGAGTAGTTGTACAATGATTCTGTTACATCTGAAATAGCTGGAAGCAAGAAAAGATATGGGCATACTTAAATGTAAATAATACCGTGAGCTACCTTAGGCCTTGTCCCTAAGTCAGGAAACTCAAAGATCCGCATATACTAGTAAGACAGCCTTGCCCTGTCATTGTCTCAGCAGGATAAACACTTTCTTGTTTTATGTAATTGGTCAGATAAGCTGGAATTTTAAATAAGCAGTCCAGATAAGCAAGGTTACCTTATATTTAATATTTTCTAAACTCTGTTTACATTGTTAAACATGTTCATTTGATATTACATGAATAACGTTTGTAATGCCAGGAAGGAATTGTATACTCTATTTTGACATGTGTGAAGAAATCTTTGGATTATAAAAACTAGCAGTAATCTAAAAATGTGTCTCTATATTTGTCCCTGCTTTACTTTAAGACCATAATTAAAATTGCCATCCAAAGATCTGTGATCACTGTGTCATTTTAGTTCCTTTGGGAGAATTTGCAACTTGCTTGATTGGCCACTGTGTCCCCAATCTGAAAAGTCAGCAAATTACACTCGCAGTCTAATGTTGCTAAGAAATTAAAGGCAGCACCCTTTGGAAAGGGAAGTCTAAAACAGCACTGAAAAAAATGTTAACTCTGTAGTCAGAAGAATGAGTCCTAAATTCAGCAAAGTGCCGCTGGTGTGGTGTTTCCTGGAGTGCGTGTGTTCTTTTATAACACAAGTTGCATGTGATGTCATCAGATGTTATGGGAAAAGAGCGCTAATACCAAAAATGTCTAATACAATACTTATTTAAACTAAGGTAGATTGGTTTCTTTACTGCAGAACCCTTAATACGCTAATGTGTATTTGATATCTCCAATGGACAGACAGTATACAGTTCTTTCCCTAAATTTTGACCACAGAACCGTGTTCCCACAGAGCATCCCGTGGGACTAGCGTTTCATGGAACAATCATAGGCACAGACTGATCCAGTCCAACCTCCTCATTTTACAAATGAAGGAACTGAGACCAAGAGAGGTGAGCTGGCTCTCCAAAGGTCATTCTCCTTGACCAGAGTCAGCATGAGATCTCTGTCGCCTAGTCTAACAAGACTTTAGATGGTGAATGGCAATAGGTTGATTACCACATATTCTCCTAGAAAGGGAATTGTGGGTTTCAGATAAGATTTTTCCTAAGAGCAGGGGTCAGCAAACTTTTTCAGTGAAGGACCAGATAGTAAATATTTTAGACTTTGTAGGTCATACGATCTCCTTTGCAACTATCCAGCTCTAGCTTTTTAGCAGCGAATCAGCTATAACCAGCTGTCATCAAGTCATTTCCAACTCATGGCAACCTCATATGTGTCAGAGTAGAACTGTGCTCCATAGAGTTTTCAGTGGCTGATTTTTTAGAAGCAAATCACCAGGCATTTCTTCCGAGGTGCCTCTAGGTGGACTCAAACACGCAAAGTTCCTTTAGCAGCCAAACACTTAACTATTTGCACTACCTGGGGAAGTAAATCAGCCAAACAAGTGAGAGCGGCTGTGTTCCAGTCAAACTTGTTTACGGAAGCAGGGAGGCAGGCCCGATTTAGCCAGCAGGCCGAAGTTGCTACCCCTGTTCTAGGACAATGTTCTAGTTACCTATTACTGTGTAATAAACTACCCCAAGATGAAGTGACTTAAAACAACGACCACTCTGTGGCATTCAGCTGGCCGCTGACTTGGAGAGTCTGAGACCCTCCAGTCCTGAGCAGGGATGGCTAGAAGGCTGGGCACAGCTGGACTCCTCTCCCTCTCCCTCTCTCCCTCTGCTTGTAGTCTCAGGACCTTTCCATGGGCTCTATCCAGCAGGGGACACATACTTCAGTGGCAGCTCCCAGGGCTCCAAGAGCAAGTGCTCCAATCTCTCTCTTTTTCAATTGTGCTTTAGCTGAAAAGTTTACAGAGCAAAGTAGTTTCTCATTGAACAGTTAATACACAAATTGTTTTGTGACATTGGTTGCCCACCCCGTGATGCATCTACACTCTTCCTTTCTTCACCCCCGGTTCCCTGTTTCCCTTCATCCGATTTTCCTGCCCCTTCCTGCCTTCTTGTCTTGGCTTTTGGGCTCGTGTGCCCATTTAGTCTTGTATACATGATTGAACTACGAAGCACATTCCTCATCTCTGTTATTGTTGGCCCTGTAGACCTGTCTAATCTTTTGCTGAAGGGTGAATCTTTGGAGTGACTTCAGTACTGAGTTAAAAGAGTGTCCGGGGGCCATACTCTCGGGATTTCTTCAGTCTTTGTCAGACCAGCAAGCCTGTTTTGTTGTTGTTGTTCCAATCTGTTAAGACGCTGATGTGGGCATAACATCACTTCCACCACATTCATTAGTCAAAGGTGTCACAGAAGCTGCCCAGATTCAAGGAGAGAGGACCTAAACCCTCTATCTTGATGCAAGGAGTATCAAAGAATTTGTGGCCCTTTTTTAAAAATTAATTTTATTGTTGTACTTTAAGTGAAAGTTTACAATTCAAGTTAGTCTCTCATACAAAAATTTATACATACATTGTAATGTGACCCTAATTGCTCTCCCTGTACTATGACAGCACACTCCTCCTTTCCACACCTGATTTCCTGTGTCCTTTCAACCAGCTCCTGACCCTCTCTGCCTTCTCATCTCACCTCCAGACAGGAGCTGCCCATTTAGTCTCATGTAACTACTTGAGCTAAGAAGCATACACTTTACGAGTATCGTTTTATGTCCCATAGTCCAGTCTAATCTTTGTCTAAAGAGTTGGCCTTGGGAATGGTTTTAGTTCTAGGTTGACGGAGAGTCTGGGGGCTATGCTTTCTGGGGTTCTGCCAGTCTCAGTCAGACCATTAAGTCTGGTCTTTTTACTAGAATTTGAGTTCTGCACCCCACTTTTCTCCTGCTTCATCAGGGACTCTCTGTTGTGTTCCCTGTCAGGGCAGTCATTGGTGGTAGCCGGGCACCATCTAATTCTTCTGGTGTCAGGCTGATGGAGTCTCCTTTATATGTGGCCCTTTCTGTCTCTTGGGCTAATACTTTCCTTGTGACTTTAGTGTTCTTCATTTTCCTTTACTCCAGGTGGGTTGGGACCAATTGATGCATCTTAGATGGCTGCTCGCTAGCTTTTAAGACCCCTGATGCTGAATTTGTGGCCATTGTTAATCTGCCACAGACGAAACGATGTACTGGGAGGACAGGCTACTGGATAGTTGTACTCTGGAAGAGGGAGGACTTTCCTCTTATTGCCCAGTCTTGAGTCACAGAGGAGAAGGTGAGATGCAGACAGAAAAGAGGCCTATGGGACTAGGACCACAAGTCCAATGTCATATATTTTTTTATATGACCAGCCTGAATTTGTACTTGGAATATACATCTGTACACTATTAGATTTTATTGTGCTTTTACCAGATATTGGTACTTTTTTCCTTTGCAGAGAAGTTGAAGACAGTTGATTTTAAGAAGGCCAAGTTCAAATTGCCCCAGTACCATGGTAATAAGAGCTACATAATGCATGGTGAAAAAAACAGATAGACGGACAAATGAATATATAAATGAAATGTAATCCTTTAATCCTACTTAGTTACAAGCTGGCTTGTGTTACCAAAAGCTGACCTGCTGACTCTTTGAGCCGTAATGTTTTTGTGTGTAAAAGGACAATGCTCGTTCTCTCTGCAAGATAGGAACTCATCTTCTCTGCAGAGTCTTGCAAACCTCTAACATTACGGTAACCATGGTAATTCTTTTCTATCACCTTTTATTTTCCGTTGCTGAATGGACTCAGATTTATTCTGTTAAACACAAGGACTCTGAAATTAATGATGATGTCCAGTTTCCTTGATCATATTGCCTTCACAGTAGTAATTTTCCCCTGCCCTTTTCCAGTAATTTTATTTGAATTATTTAGAATAGTGTGAATTCTCATCCATCTATTTGTAGTGCTCTCCCCATTGATGCATTTGTTATTACAGAGCCCTTGGACATCCACAGTTTGAATCCATAACACTGCTTTTTAAAAAGGGAGTAACTGCTTTCAGATGTTTGCTTCATGAAACAAGGCCACATAGGATCCAATTTCTCTTAGTCCAAGGTGAACTGCTCCTGTGCCAGGGATTTTCAGCCACCCAGCTTGGATACAGAGGGTTAGGGATTGTTCACTATCTCCAGTGCTATGATATAAAGCATTAGATTTATATGAATTTAACAAAAACCGTGAGCGCCTTTTCTGCAGACAATAACACCTGTGAATTTTGTTCTAATCTTAGAAAAACAAGAGTAGACAGAATGGAGGGGCCGAGGGAGGAAAATATGTTTGGGTTCATAATGAATGTCATAGATTATTAAGAAAGAGGAACTAGAAGAAATCAAAGTCTGTGTTCTTTGCCTTTGTGTTACCCCCACCATTTAGTGGCAAGAATGCTGATTGTCTTTCTTGTTTAGCTTATTAACGTGGAAACTGTGTCTGGGACTAACTGCTAGAGCTCCATAATATTGGTGGTGGTTGTTAGTTGCCACCTAGTCTGACTTTCCTTTATCCCCATAAGATCTTTCAAAAACCCTTTAACTTAGAGTCTAGTTTCCTAGCACTTGTTGACCAGTGAGTTAAGTACTAGGACTTCAAAAAGCTTCAATAACATAAAGAATGAGGTTTTGATATGAAAGAAACATGTTGGTTATTTTTTAATTGTATTATGTCACTGGGGAGGAGGCAGTGGTGGGTCAGTGGTAGAATTCTCACCTTCCATGTGAGAGACCTGAGTTCGATGCCTGGCCAGCGCACCTCAGCGCGGCCACCACCTATCTGTCAGAGGAGGCTTGCGTGATGCTGAACGGATTTCAGTGGAGCTTCCAGACTAAGACAGATTAGGAAGAAAAGTCTGGTGATCTACTTCTGAAAAATCAGCCAGTGAGAAACCCTGTAGATTATAGCAGTCCAATTCCGTTGTGCACGGGGTTGCAATGAGTTGGGGGCCAACTCAACAGCTGCTAACAACAGCAACGTTGTATCATTCAGCAGTTTCATTTTACTAAATTGCATTTGCCAGTTTTTTTTTTAAGTGACAGTTTCAGGGTCTCTATCCCAATAGCAAAGAAATGAAAGTATGCTCACCCCCCCCCCGTTATTTCTTTTTTCCACTTACCACCAGGAACTAGAAGGATCCTCACATGCAGTTTTATTTATGCACAACAAATAAATGTAAAGCAATACATATTCCATGGGAGAGCATGTGTATATTTAATCCCCTTGGGTTGCTAATGTTAATAATGCAATGACTAAAAAAATTAAAATTAAACTGCAAAATTAATCTCTAAATTTTATAAACTTTTTATTAAAAAATATTAAACAACAACTTCCTAGATAACATTATTAGAAAGTGTACATTAGATTTAACAAGATTTTCTCCTCTATGCTAGAAAATAGAGATTTCATACTCATGAAGGAAAACTTGCCTGCTCATCCCTCTATATTCCCTCCCAGAATAATTTATAAGAAATAAATGGAGGTGGTTCATGGAGGCAACTGCCTCCTTTGTCATGAGACCAGAAGAACTGGATGGTGCCTGGCTACCACTACTGAACTTTTTGATCAAGGACTCAATAGATGAATCCTGATCGAAAGGGGGAAAATTGGAATAGAATTTCAAATTTCTTATAGAACTCAGATTTACTAGACACATTAAAGCTGGAGGAACCCCCAAATCTGTTGCCCAGAAAAAAGTTTTGAACCTTGAACTGAAACTATCCCCTAAAATCATCTTGAAACTAAACAACATTTCTGCTGAATTAGTAAAGAAAGTGTGCTGTTTTAAAGAATTATCTATATGAGATCAAACTGACAACAGTAACTCTAAAACCTAGATGAGTATCTTACTGGGCAGTGAGTCTAAATCAGTGGTAATGATAATATGGGGAGAGATGGTGAGAATGATGGCACAACATGAAGAATACAACCAATGTCATTGAACTGTAAATTTAGAAATTGTTGAGTGAGTTTGTGATCTGCTGTGTATATTTTCACCAAAAATTTTAAAAAAGAAACAAGTGGAATTTGCTGCAATCCTGGATGTAGGCACTGAAAAGCCCTCTAGCCTGTAGGAGGACCAACCGTTCCAATTTGCCCAGGATTTCCCTAGTTTTGAATGTCCCTGGGTAATGCAAATACTTGGCTGCTAACCAAAACATTAGAGGTTCACGTGAACCCAGAGGTGTCTCGAAATAAAGGCCTGTTGATCTACGTCCGAAAAACCAGCCATTGAAAACCCCCAGTTCTACTCTCACACACATGGGGTTGCCATGAGTCAGAATTGATTTGATGGCAGCTGGTTTGGTTTGGGTTTGTTTGTTTTTTTCCCCTAGTTTTAGCACTGAAACCTCAGTTCTGGGCAAACCAGGACTGTTGGTCACCCTAATTCAGGTAGTTTGTGACATCTTGCTCTGTAAATGAAGAGTAAGACATTTAAATACTTGTAATTTTAAAATAGACATTGCATATCTTCATATGCATTTCATTCAGCGTCCTTCTTTCCCTTTCTTACTTCCCTGCCATTTCAGTTCCCTGAACTACTGGGTGAGCTAAAAACCAAAAAACTAAGCCATTGCCCTCAAGTTGATTCCAACTCAAGCGACCCTATAGGACAGAGTAGAACTGCCCCATAGGGTTTCCAAGGAGCGACTGGTGGATTCGAACTGCTGACCTCTTGGTTAGCAGCTGAACTCTTTAACCACTGTGCTACAAGGGCTCCAACTGGATGAGCTAGAGGCATGTTTTTCCCTCTTCTTGTTTATAATACTTTATTTTTTAATTTTCCCGAAATAGCTTATTCAGAAAAGGGATATACTGTGCCTGATTTTTCTGATGATTTGTATTGACTCCCCTGTTTACTACTTATTTACTTTAGCAGCTGCGCTAATTTTGCCTGCCTCTGTTGAAGAAAGTATCCCATCACAAAATGTCAGAGGAGATCATTATAGCAGTGCTTTTGAAAGCAGCTCAGCATTACCCATATTCCCTTGTCATTGACCGTCACCAAAGGCATGACATCATTGAAAGGGTTACTATTCCCACTGCCTGTGATTGTCCCGGTATCCATACCCTCTTCTGTTAAGATCACTCTCTGTATCCATATCTCATGCTGGGGCACTCACATATCGCACAGTCAGGAACTGATGAGATTGGAACCTTTAAATTTATGAAAAATTGGCAAAGTCGGTTTGCATAATTCATTGGGTTGTTTCTCTTTGAATATCTTGTTTAAGTAAAGTGTTTTTTTTTTTCCCCTAGCATTTCGGTCTACTCAGCTGTATTTCCTAAACAGATGAAAAGAAAAATTGTCAGAGATACAGGCTGTGAAATTCTTCCTAGTTGAAAATAAGTTGCATATGTCAGTATTCATCCAGAAGTTGAAATTTGCTTTTCTCTGTGCTTTTGAACGCCTAAAAGGAGTTTCAAATCATCTTCCATCAAGCAGTCTTTTAGTAGTGCAGAAGTATAGTTTCCTAGAAATGATTGAGTCTTAAGCAAACAGCCATATGCTGATACGTACAAATTCTACCCATTGGCAAAGAGAAGTACTTTACTGAAATTACTTGTAATTAAATGTATGCGTAATTGTGTCTGCAGCAGTGATGATGTAATGTGTTTAACAATGTAGCTATAAACCTCATTCAAATAACAGTCTGCAGTGGGTGCTGCTTACCTGGTTTTGTCCTCTCTGGGCTTTGCAGTCGTGTCATAGTCAGCACCCACTCAGTCCAGATATCTCTGGAGGATTCTTTCATTGGGGATTTTATGAAAGCAATAAAATGACATGTGGAGACCAGCCAGACCTCAGTATAGACTGAGAACTGTGTAACTGCATCATATAGTTAACAAAAGTAAAATTATATGAGCAACAGACTCCAAGTTACAAAGGGTGTGGAATTCCTGAAAAGCTTACACCTGGAGTGGCTGAGAGAGTGGTCCTTTATTCCAGTGCTGCCCAGTTTCCTCTCCTTTCTTCTTGTATCATCTGAGTCTGTGGATGCTGTTTGGGAAGGGGCTGTTCTTGTCCCACTCAAGTCAACACTGCCATGCCACTTTTTATATCCGAGCCGTTATGGATAACTCTCAGATTCTGTAGTTGTAATTGTTGAAAGATTATATTACATTTGGTGTCTTAGTTACCTGGTGCTGCTGTAACACAAATGCCACAAGTAGGTGACTTTAAAAAACAGAAATCTATTTTCTCACAGCTCTTCTGGAGGCTAAAAGTCCAAATCAGGGTCTAGGCCATGTCAATTCTTTCCTTATTGGTAACCTCAGGAGTTCCTTGGTTCTTTGGCGTTCCTTGGCTTATAGACAGTCCTCACATGGTTTCTGTCTTCCCTTGTGTGTGTGTGTGTATGTCTAGTCTATTCTTTTTATAACTCAGAAGTCATCAGGTTTAGGATCCACTCTACTCTGACATGACCTTTTAACAAAAGAAAAGCCCTATTTCTAAACAGGATCACATCCATAGCTACAAGGGTTAAGATTTGGATACATATTTGGGGGGAACACAGTTCAAGCCATAACAGTGGAGGAGGGGGCTTTTGATTGCAAAAGACAGAAACTCCCTTGAGGTACTTTAATGAAAAAAGGGCATTTTTGTATAAGGATTTATGCTGACCGAAACCCTAGAGCCTAGCAATTTCCCTGTCTCTCGTGGGCCACATGGTCTCTTTCTTCCACTGTGTCTGTTTCGTTCATCTGTTTTATTCACTTCCCTGTACAGTACAGATAAAATTCTTTGACTTACTCATAATTTCTGCTGTCTCGTGAATTCAACTTTCATATGTCTCTCTAGCTTCCTTCCGCTCTGAATATTAACTGGCTCAGTCTCTTCACTGCTCTGAATTAAAGTTCCCGTGTGACATAGATCATTATGGATTTTAATACTTGTCTCTCTGACTGGACTATAATGCTTTTTGGGAATAGGGATGTTGTCTGTTTTCTTTGCCACTGTAAATCCACAATGTTAAATCCACAAAATAGGTGCTCAGTAAATATTTTGTAAATGAATAAAATAATGCAAAACATCTAAAATCTACCAATGTTCCTTTGTGTATGTGTAGGGTCACAATGGTAGAGTTTTCTACATGAGTTGAACTAACTGAGTCTTCTCAAACACTGTCAGAGTTTAGACTAAATTTACCTCCTTCTTTTCCTGGTTGATGAGGATTTCTCACTGCTCCAAGGATCTGCAAACTGCTTTCCAAATTAGGATCAAATTTTTCAGTAAAGATTGATGTGATGAAAACATTTCAGTAGTAAATGTTGGAGGAGAGATAGTTTCCATGGTGACTTCTTCTTCAAGGCAAACAAGGATTTTCTAAACATTTAACAGAATGAGTCAGCTAAGCCACTACCAACTCAATATCAACCAGTTGCCATTAACCTAAAACCCAGCCAGCAGTATCAGTGCTTGTGGCAGTAACCCGGTATTTGATTCATTGCTGGGAAGTTCTTCTTCTGTTTTTAATACAAGCTCATAAAAGCAGGTGGATGGGTGTATTAGTTTTCTGGGGCTGCCATTACAAATTATCAGACTAGGTGACTTAAAAACAACAGCCATTATTCGCTCACAGTTTGAGAGGCCAGAAATCTGAAATTGAGGTGTTAGCAGGGCCATACTCCCTCCAAAGTCTCTAGGAGAAAATCCTGCCTTGCCTCTTCCCCCTTCTGGTAGCTCCAGGCATTCTTTAGCTTGAGGCTGTATAATTGCAAACTCTGCTTATGTCTTTACAAGGCTTTGTCTGTGTCCTTTGCCCATCTCTTCTCTTTATAAGGATACTTGGATTTACGGCCCACCCTAATCCAGGATGATCTCATCTTGAGATCCTTGCCTTAATTACGTCTGAAAAGATACTTTTTCCAAATAAGATTGCATTCACTGGTTCCGGGTTGACATGACTTTTAGAGGGCCATTATTCAACCCACTACTGTGTGGGTGGAGGTGGTGAGAGAAAGTAGATGTAAATCCTGCTGCAAAACTGTTTACTGTAGCTTCGGAAACTGTCGATATATCCCCTAGAATTTGAGTTACTAGATGTTAGAAGGAGTCCCTGGATGGTGCAAACAGTTAAGCGCTTGAATATTAACCCACCCAGAAGCACCTTGGAAGAAAGGCCTGGCAATCTGCTTCCGAAAGGTCACAGCCTTGAAAACACTATTGAGCACAATTTACTCTGCAATACATGGGGTCACCATGAGTTGGAATCTACTCAAAAGCAACTAGTTGGCTTTTTCTTAAATATTAGAAATGCTATTAAGTAGAATTTTAAGTTTCATAGTCCAGAATTTAAAATGGAAATGAAATGGATTTTCTTGTCACCTACAGGAAATGTTTGATGTTATACTGGATGAAAATCAGCTTGAGGATGCGTGTGAACATCTGGGAGAGTACCTTGAGGCATACTGGCGTGCTACCCACACCACCAGTAGCACCCCTATGACCCCTCTGCTTGGAAGGAATTTAGGCTCAACAGCACTCTCACCATATCCTACAGCAATTTCTGGGTTACAGGTATTGTCACTTTTTCACTCATGGTTTTACAACCTTGTATTTAGATTCTATAGAGAACTTGATTAGGATGGAGACTGGATTGTTCTTAACCTGAAGAGGGAACCATAGTGGGCATTATATTAAAAATCTAAAATATTGTCTAATCATGGTCTACCCTAGACAGAGTGACACAGACTGCGATCCTTTCGTTAGAACTGTTACATTATAATGTAATTTATTAGTTAAATGAATCCTTCCTATGTCTAAATGTTGCCAGGAAACTTAATACCTTAACTCAATAAAACTGTCTGTTAATCCTACATACCACTTCTTAAGGGTTATACAGTGGTGAAAATTTCAGGTACCATAGCTAGCTAAGTAAGGTATTTTAGGGCAGGTAGACCTTTTGACTGCCCTTAGTTAAATCCTGCCTCATAGGCCGCTTACTTTGCACAATGCAGGATGCTAATACAGGTACAGTTGCTCTGTTCCCGGACAGTGACAAATCCCTCAAAGTGTCTGAGTTTTCTTGGAGGTGTGCAGCAGCAGCCCTCAGCACTCATGGAGGCCACCGTGGTCAGCAGCTATGGCAAGTGTCCTTTAGGGAAGCTGGGGATGAGCACAGGAGGAGGGGAGTCTCTTCTCCACTGTTCCAGTGCTGGGCTCAGAACTAACTGTGAGGAGCCAGAGGCATTACGATATAAAATGAATCCACCTTTCTACATTAGTTATTATTTACCCTTCATCAAGCAGCTGCTGGAATTTGGCCAAACCCCCAGCTGACTGAAACATGTAGTCAGTTGAGCCCTCTTGTATCATGACTAGTTTTATTTTAATGGATTATAAAGATAGTCGTAATTGTACATCATGTAGAGTTAACTCTGAGGTAAATGGCACACTCTGAAATGCTATTATAACTGTATTACTCTGCTTGAAAATTGCGTCTTCGTAAGCAGAAAAAACTGCCATATAAATGAATAGTTTTGGAGGCTGGAAATTAACATGCAAAGTGTACTATTATAATGTACGGTATATAGGTATGCACCCAGACTATTTCTTGTCTTGTTTCACTTCCTGTAGGCTGATTTGAGTGTGGCATTTCCAATGACTAGTTTGAGTTGGCTCTGAAATGTACATTGTGACATGAGAAATGGATGCATGAAGCAATATGTTCTATAACACAGGCAGAAATGAAATGTTGCAGTGTTTCTGAATACAACAGTCTTATCTCTAAGATCAGTTAGAGTAGTTCTCTCAGTTTTGTTAATAGTTAATATGGTGCCTTTTATCCTGTGGCCTATTTCTCCCACTACCCACTGGCACTTATTTATTAGACACCTGGTTGGGGCTAAGGGCATAGCCTGTGGCCTTCAAATGACTTTCCTTCTGCGTGAAGCTAAGTGTCTTTTAGATTTGCATCTGAGCCCTTGGCTTCTTCAGAATCCTGTAGCTTAATTGAGGTGACCTACCTAAGTAGGTAGACACAACTATGATACGTGTTCTCCCAGAATGTGAAGAAAAAATTTGAGTAACAGTTCCCAAGCCATCAAATAGTCTCTGAAGCTATTAATTTCAATGAATAGTATTAGAGGAATTTAGTTCATAACTGAAGATTATTTTTGCAGGACATTTGCATTAAGGAAGCAAGGTTTATAAATGTATTAATTAGGTAGCTTCAAACATACTGTATACTCCTTTGGAAAGAATATTGTTGAGAGTCTTATATTTATGTAAGATGCCAAAACAAACACATTACTCTATTGGCAGGAAAGATGATCTCATTAAAATATCTAAAAAAAGGTATAGGTAACATTTGGTTAGATCAAGGTGAGGAGGAGAAAAAATTTTAAAAGTTCAAGAAAGGAATAGAACAGTAGATGTTATTCTGAATTTTATTTCTCCTGTAGTAAAATAATCATCCTTTTTGCAATAAAAGTGGAATTATTAAACCTTCCTCAATATATTAAGTTTTATTCAACAGTTAATTTTCAGTTCTATATTTTTAATAGGAAGTAGTGCAATAGTCATGCAGTGCTATGCTATGTAATTAAATTCATAAACTGTCAGCACTCTGGCATCTTTTGCATTTTGTGTTCCAAATAAATAAGACCAGATGTGTTGAGTGGACCAGACGTGCATCAAAATGCCTTATTAAGTCAGATATATAACATCTTATTGTACAGATCTTATGATTGTACATACATTTACATATTCAAGATGGATGAAGCTGGTATTATTTAATCAATGAACTATCTGATATTTTTAGAGTCAGCGTATGAGGCACAGCAACCACTCCACAGAGAACTCTCCAATTGAAAGACGAAGTTTAATGACCTCCGATGAAAATTATCACAATGAAAGGGCTCGGAAGAGTAGGAACCGCTTGTCTTCCAGTTCCCAGCACAGCCGAGATCATTACCCTCTTGTGGAAGAAGATTACCCTGATTCATATCAGGACACTTACAAACCCCATAGGAACCGAGGATCACCTGGGGGATATAGCCATGACTCCCGACATAGGCTTTGAGTCTGCAGAAACAAACAAACAAAAAATATTCATCTGTTGACAATTTGCCATAGCACTGCTAGGATAAACAAATCATCTTAACTTGGCAGGTACAGCGCAGTGTTTACTGTGCTATGGGCTGCTGTCATTTGATGCTAAGTAGGGGACAAAAAAAAAAAATGTACATTATGCCCTTACTTTTAGATGGATATTAGATGCCCAATCATATAGATATTTTTAAGTGCAACATTTACATAACAGTACCTTTTGTTTTCTTCATTAGATTTAGACACATCAATTTGTAATTTAGGGTACTGATCAAGGCACATATAAAATAATTTCCCATGCTGGAAATTCCAAATGACCAGTTCCAGTTGGAACCAATTTATAAACCAATTCCTGTTGGAATTTGGGTGAATTGACTAGAAAGTCTACTTGAGCATGTTGCAATCAACTGAAAAATTTGAAAAAAAAAAAAAACCTAATTAATAAGAAAATCAGAATACCAATAGAAGCCAAAACCAGCCATGGTATTTATTTGCTGGAATCAAAATTTACGCTTAAAGTCGGAATGTATAAATATTTTAATATATGTTGATATTGCCAGAATGGCTTTTTCAGACTTACCAAATGTGTTGATAGTGCCAGAAAAAACTCAAATTAATGCAGCAATTATATAGTTTCCTCAGATTTTAATATTTTTATTTCTTTCCTGGCACAGTTGTTGTATTCAAAGTGTTTTGCTTTTTGTTTAGTCACTACTGTTAGTTCCTCTGAAGTTGGCAATGAAACTCAAAATTTCTTCAGCAATGAGAGAGAATAGTAAATGAAGGCCCAAGCTTAGCTGGTCTTACAAAATGGAAAATGGGGTGTTATTTCCCCTTTAATTAATCTGAGCACAGCTACATACATCCAGAAATCTAAAGTCAGGTAGTAAGGATGTGGCACAGATCCTCCTGAGAACAAAGCTAAACAACTCCAGATGGGAAGTCACCTATCCCATTTAACCACAAACACGGGTTTAGTTTTTCCCACCAGCACAATTGAGCACCTTTCCATTGCTTCACTCAGTCTCTGTCTTTGAATAGCTGAATGTTCTAGCCCTTCACCAAATTCTTTATAATTGCACCAAGGATTTTTGTTTTACATAAACACATTCAATTTTGATATTGAAAGCTGTGTTAATACAAAATGATTCATTGCAAAAAATTAAAACAAATGATTAGAATTTCAGAGCTTGCAGTAAAAAAACTCCTGGATGCAGAATACACGTGTTCACTAAATTATTGCTTTTTTAATGCAGAGAATAGTAAAGAATTTGGAGATTGAGCTGCCTTATTTCTGATGAGCACTCTTCTTCACCCACTAAGTCTTCACAGTTTTTTCAGTGGCTACAGTTATGAAATTGGAGATGTTATGTTTTACATCAAGGAAGCCTTAGATTCACTACGGTCCAAGAAGTTATTGAAATTGACCTTTTTATATAATAAACAAATCTCTTTAAGAAAAGAGTCTTGTTTCTAAAACTCCAAAATGCATGCATTTTCTAAAATCCCAATAGCACTGGCCATAAAAATCCTTTTCTACTGGTTCATGTCATGAAGCCTATTTTTTGGAAAACAATAGTAATTTTGTATTATCTTATTCCCCCCACGCTCCCCCACCAGCCTTTCAATATTTATGCTCTGAAAGCATGTACCAGTGAAATAATTCCTGACCATCAAAGTAAGCTCCATATTCTTGATTAGTTACACATATCTTCAACCATATTAATGACCACACCACATACCCTGTCCTCATGTTCACTGCTTGTACCCCATTTTGAACCTGTTTAGCTGATAATGAGGATGCCTGTAATTATATAAGTCATCTGAAACATTTCATACAATTAAGAAATATGGGCTCAGTAAATTTTAAAAGTTAACATGTGATATTGGCTTATGAGATTCTTTTGTCTTCTAGAGAAGCTTACAGAACTTTCAGTTAAGACATTTAAAAGAGGTTTTCATTAGGCATTTTAATAAACATATAACCTGCCATTACTGAATACTTTGTTAGAGCACAGAAGAGCATTTTCCAGCAAAGAAAACTATATTTATTACATGTACAGCACATATTTGCATGAGAAAGAAAACATTAGCCAAAAACATTTTTCTATATGCTTTACTGGTTTCTTGTTTGTGAGCATTAAAATATTTAATTGCAAAGAGTGCACAAAGGTGTATAAATTTAGACTAGACAGCTGTTCGGCTTTTTCTGTAGTAGCATTAGCAATCGGGTCATTTAACTACTTTAAGATATTTACATTTTATGGCAGGTAGCTGCAACAGCATTTACATATATTTTGTAGTTAATAAGATTACCATCTTCTTTCAAACTTTTTAAAAGTCACTTATTTTTAAAGGCCTCTCAAAGTCTTTTTTTTCTAAGTCTTCCATGTCATGCTGATCCAGAGAGAGGCTCATTCAATATCTGTGCACAAAACCAATCTATCATTTACCATCGAGTGTCCATACCTGTTTTGCTTTATATTCTTACTCAAAAACTAACAATCTTGGAAAGGGTATAATGTATATTTTCTTGAGGGATATATTTTAATTTTTATTCTAATTTGGCATATCCTCTTCCCTTCCTTTTGTAATAAGTTTCTCTTCTCCAAATGAACAAGAGATATGCATCTTCCTTTTTTTTAAGCAGTAGAGTTTATTGTGTAAATGATAGCAAAATACAGATATATACTAAATAAAAAAGTTTTATTTTTGCCAGGCACACCCTAGCACCTTTGGAAAATACATATTCCACAAATACTTCATTTTGTATTGATTTTATTTTAAAATAGCAAATGATAATAAGCAGGAGAAACAAGTCTTACAGTATTTAGAAGCTATTTTAACTCATAGCATATATCATATATTAAAATTCTATAATTTCTATCAAGTGACTTGTAACAGTGTAGATTCAGGTGACAATGTGGAAATGCAGTCCTGGAACAAAAGGATGCAATTTGCCAATCCTGATGTTAATTCTCACGACTATAATGTGATTCCAATACAATCAACAACATTATTTTGTTCACTCCGATATGTAAAGCAGCACTTAGCAATGTTTATAAATGACTTGATGAGTCTCTATTATCTTTATACAGTTCTATTGGAAAGAAAATTGGAATTGTTAACAATTTGACTGCGGGTCTTCCCTAATAAGAGACTCTTAAATATGTGACGATGTAAGTCATTGCATTTAGTCCTTAATGAAATGAGTTTTTAAAATATAAAACAAATTCTGAGAAAATTATTTGTTCCCCTTAAGTAATTTTTTATTTAATTATTATTGTTGTTGTTTGCAAATGTATTTTTGGATGTTAACCTCTTTTCATTCCTGCATACTTGAACTTGTCTTTTGTGTAGGGGCCTTAAAATTCATAATAGGAGGTAGGGGCATTTAAAGGGAGGGAGAGAAGGGAAATTATGCCAAAAGATGGTTTGCAAATTTAAATCCTTTAAATGAACATATCATAAAATGTTGTTGAGAACCAGGATGTCAGTTAAGAATATTTCTAGGCAACCTTAATTTGCATGCTAGTGTATTTTCTTAGTTATACAATTTTATTTTAATATCGAAAAAAATAAAACAATGTATTACCACTTCAGAAATTGCTCTCTATATTGATATCTGTACTACCTCTTCTCTAGAGAAGGCAGTCTGTCTTTAAAGAGAAAAACACTTATCAATAAGTAGTGGTGAAATTTATTACTCTACTACTAACCTTGCTGCAAAACTAAATGCATAAAATGTTAAAAGGTATCTTCCCTTTAGATTTTAAACCGTTTCCAAAATACTCGTCACCCTTTCATCGCTTCCTTGTTACTGAAGTTTTCTTTAATGAGTTCTTAGTTATCATGAGACAAAGTTAATTTAATAAATAAGTCATCATAGGGAACAAAACGAATTGCAAGCGACTTGCCTTTTGTGTGCCATTTATTATAATATCTAGCTCTTAAGTCTAAAAGAGAGTAGTAGATCTGGAGACTTGAGGTTTAAGTGCAGCTGGTTTGCAACTCAGATTTTGCTGATGCTTGATTTCTGCTGTGGACACATAGAGTATTTACTGCATAAGGATAGTATCTTCAACTCCCAGGTAATTGGATAGAGTTTATATAAATGTTTCAAAGAAATGCAAATGTACCCCTTATTGTTTTTATATCTCTGCCTTTGTCTTTCATGACAATGTTGAATGCTGTTTTCTTTTTTAATTATATAAAACACACCTTTGAATGACTATGTGAATAAAAACTTTAGAGGAAATTATGTAATAAGATTTGCTTCATTAGTTCCTCATACCTTTAAATACTGTTAATACTAAAACTGTTACTACTCACTGAAGCTGTGACTATAGGGCAGAGAACGGTCCTCTTCTGAATGGTAATCATGATCAAACCAGTCAAAGCAATAGTTGTCAGACAGACAATAAGGATAACTTCTTTTTTTTTAATTGACTTAAGCAATCAAGTTAGTCAAAAGTAGTAAAATTAGTTTATATGGTCAGACAGAGCCACAGAATTCAAAAATTACTTTCTAAAAGTTTCTTCTGTCATCAAAACAGTTTCTCAAATGAAATATGTCTTCTTATAGCAATTATCTTTATCAACTTGTGGATGACTTAATCCCAAATGCTTCATGTAACTGAGGGACATTATGAGAAGAATAGAAGATATATCATCAAATAAACTTAACTAAGGGCTGTACCTCCCACTTGTCATTAAAAATGTGTAAATAAAAATGAATAGCAATGAGATTTGAGGAGTCACAGTTACATATGAAATGTTCCTTTGTTTCTTTTGATGTATGTAGAATGTTTGCAGAAAGATGGTAGAAAACATTACTAATGAATTTAGAGTGCTTTGGGGAATACACTAATAATTCCTCATTTGAAAATTCTAAGTTAAAATGGGAACTATCTAAAAACCGAAAGTGACTGGCCTCTAGTTTTCCAATACTTTGTAAGTGGTCTCGGTTATGTTTTGAACACTTAGGTTTCTCAACAAATGGCTATTTCTGTATTTATGTAGGAACCACTCTTGCCCTACTTGCATGCCACTTCCACACACTTTTAACTGAAATCAGTGTGAATTCTGTATGCATAAGGGGTGTATTAAAGATGCAGGATCATTAATACTATATTGTTACATACTATTTTTCATATGCCTTACAAATATTTTCTGGGATGTTATTAAAATGAAAGCATTTTATTGCCAGAATAAATCTATGTTGTTACTTCTAATCTGCATTAGCAGTAGAAAAATAATGTAGCAAAAAACATGTATTGCACAGTACAAAATTATAAAATATATATATTTTGCCAATAATATGAAAATAGATTGAGGAAAAAGAAGCACATCTGTTATAGCACAAACTTACAACAAAATCCACTGTTAAATTTGGCAGTTATATTTTTAAAAAGTATATAGATTTATTTCTAAGTTTTAACAGTTATGTCATCTACCATCTTTTTAACTTGCTGCTTGATATTTTTCCAGCAATTCATTTCGTGGCCTTGCAATCTATGGATGTGATTTATTTTATTTTATTCCCTTCCATAAAAACTTATTAAATTTTATTTTGTGATAAGATTCATACTATATTTACTGTTCTTATCTCTTCTTCAGTAACAACTACAAGCAGTAACGACAGGTGAGCTCATTAGTAGGGGTCTTCTGAATTCTGAACGTTTGAAATATTTTATACTTTTCACAGCCTAAAATCAGAATGATCAATAAAGCTGTCCCAACAGTAAAATAGTATTTAAGGATTCCTTAATTTGTTTTGTACTAAATACTATTTTGAAACATAAAGCTTTTAGTTTTTGGTTTTTTTTTTTAAAAGGGTGGCGGGAGGGAATAAAAAATAGGTAAACTTATTAATACAAAATATACTAGAAATAAATATGGCAAGATGATGTAAAAAGATTTTCCCCACTATTCTGAAGGCTGTTCATATCCCAG
>NW_004443972.1:6974347-6989862 GCF_000243295.1 Trichechus manatus latirostris | reverse complement strand
TTTAAATTTTATTTCTTTATTTTGATAATTTGCCCCTTTTTATTTTTCTTGTATAGGTATGTGTAGCATTCTACAAGGCATGCTGGGTAAAATATACTATGCAAATGTGTACAGTGCTGCATGTTTTGTTCTCCCTCTGCTTTAGTGACTTTAAAGGAAAAAAATGTGTTATTTTTGTGAACCAAAATGTTTAGCAAAGAAAATGCAGAGTGCATGCATATAGTATCCTAATTTCTATGGATTTGTTTTATGGAATTTAAATGTGTACAAACCAACTGCATTAATTTTTTTCTTTTATATAATAAATGAAAAGAAAAACACTCGAACTAGCGTTTTACCTCTCCTTTATATTATTCTAGACATATACTGAAGAGATACTAAAAATCAATGGGTGCATTCCTATACCTCTTATAGGAAAAAAAAGTCTGAACATGTACCCTCAAAATAGATTCAATTAAATGACTATTTCCTAAATACTGTGCTATATTAGGAAAGAGTTTGTAAGTTAAACACACATACACACACATTATGTGTGATTTAGGATTTAGTACGATATTAAAAAAAATAGTAGGCAAACTTTATTGTTCCGAAGAGACCTCTGAACGATTAGTGTAGCAGTTATCAGAAGTTTCCAACAGTATCTTGTACCAGTATAAATTCCATGCATAATATATAGCTTATAACTTGGCATTAAATGTGCTCAGTGTCAGTTGTCCATGCTATGACTTGATCATCACTTGACTTTCCTCACATTACCGGAAAAAAAAAAAAAAAACAACCCGCTGCCATCGAGTTGATTCCGACTCAGAGAAATGTGTAATATGTGTACTATATTGATTATTATCACTGCATTAGAACCATGCTAAGTTATTTCAAACATTATCCCATTTAATCCATCTAACCACTCTGGAAAGTAGGCAGGGCATGGATTATTAGAACCAACTACAAAGAAGGAAACCAAAGCTCATTATAACTTTCTAAAGTACTTTATTAAAAATATATATAATATGTAATGATTGTAAGGTAGATATTAACGTGCATACAAAACAATGCCTGGAATACAGTAAATGTTGATGGAATTAATGATATATCAGTAATTAGGTACTATATAAGGCTGCCCCAACTATCAAGGTATCTCAACCAACAATCTGAAACTCCCAAATGGAAGAATTATAGTAGCTCACTGCTATCACCACATCAACCTGGCCATCTGCCTGAAGCTACCTCTCTTGTCATCAGCAAATTTCCACTAATAAAATGGATTGTGGAGGAAAACATCTTGTTTGCTCTTTCATACAGCACGCGTATTGGCCTAATGGTTACAGTGTAGACTATGGAGTCAGTCAGCCTGGGTTCAAAGCCACATATAGCACTTTCAAGCTATGAGCTCTGGCCAATCACTTAATCTCCCTGAGACTGGATCTGTTTCTGTAGAGTGGTTTTTCTTCTGCTTATAGATCACATTTTCCTGTTTCTTTGTATGTCCAGTAATTTTTTATTAGATGTAAGACATTATAAATTTTTACATTGTTGATGACTTGATCTTGTTGTATTCTTTTAAAGAATGTTGGACTTGTTTTGACAGGCAATTGTGGATTAGTTTGATCTTTTTTTACAGGAAACCTAGTGGCACAGTGGTTAAAGCACTAAGCTGCTAACAAAAAGGTTGGCAGTTCAAGCCCACCAGCCGCTCCTTAGGAGAAACACGTGGCAGTCTGCTTCCATAAAGATTTGCAGCCCTGGAAACCCTATGGGGCAATTCTACTCTGTCCTATAGGGTTGCTATGAGTTGAAATTGACTCGGCTGCAATGGGTTTGGTGTTGGTTTTGATTTTTTTCCAAGTTTGTCTAGAGTAGTGCTTTTTCTTAGGCTAATTAAAATCTTCCTCTAAAGCCTGGCTTCTCTGTGATCTCTGTTCCATGCTCCATACATTCAGTGAGTTTTCACCACTCTGGCTGAAGGGAACTCCAATGATTCCTACAAACTCTGGGAATTAGTTGTCTTACAACTCATTGGTAATTGTTTTTCCCCCAGAAATTGTGTTATTGGCCACCTTCATGAGGTTCCCCCCACATAAGCTCAGATTCATATACAGCCAAAGACTCAAGCGGCCCCCTATGCAGGTTTCTGGAGCTTTTCTCTGTAGCTCCCTCCTTTCAGTTACTCTGCTTCACAAATTGTGAGATGGCCTCTTATAACTCTGATCTGTTACCTCTACTCAAAGAAGTTGCTAGACTCTATTTGGGGCCCCTCTCCCTCTGTAGCAGTCTAGGAATTGCCAACAGATCAAAAAAAGAAAAAGAAAAAGAAAAATCTAGGCAATGTTAAGACTCTTTTTTCTTGTTTCCCTTTTGTCAGGGCACAGTCATGCACTGTGTGCTATCCAATATCTGAAAACAGTTGTTTCCTATGTTTTGTCCAGTTTTCTATTTGTTTATGGTAGGAGAGTAATTCTGGACCATCCTTCTCTCTCATGGCTGGAAGCAGAAGTCTCTCTAATGACATATTGCACATCTCTATAATCATGGATAAATTCATCTTTACAAGAACTTGCAAGGAGTCTGTTTTCACAACCAGCTTCACATCACTGAACAAAGATTCCCAGTTACGCCTATACAGTTGTAGTTCCAAATTTGTATTTCACCCATGGCTCATATAGTTTGACAAGATTATATTAAGTAAACTTATTTATTTAATCTGTTTTTGAAAGACATTTATAATCTGGGAGATCATTTGCTTAGTATAGATTATAAAATATGAAACTAACTTCATAATTGAAATGGATATGACATCCACTTATTAAGTTGACAGAGATGTGTGGAGAGTTTGCAAAATATGTTAGAACTGCCAAAAGCATTACCTATAGCTGCAAGAATGGAAATAGAAAAGAATTAATGCAAATTGGTCATGCACACAATGTTGTTTTTCTTAATAGCCTATAAAAACCAAACCAAACCTGTTGCCATTGAGTCGATTCAGACTCATAGCAACCCTGCAGAACTGCCCCATAGAATTTCCAAGGAGCTACTGGTGGATTTGAACCGCTGACCTTTTGGTTAGCAGCCACAGCGCTTAACCGCTGCACCATCAGGGCTCCTATCAGCCTATAGAGTACTTTATTATGTAAATACAGACTTAGATCAACATAATGATTTTCTTTCCCTTTCTGTATAAGTCTCCTTTATAGAGTTTAAACCTTTGGTTTTTAACCAAAAGTCCCAGAGAAATCAAACAAGTTATTTTTGTATATGTTAAGATAAAATGGTGCATAGATAAGAGAAAAACCAACAAAATCAAACTCACACTGTCGAGTTGATTCTGACTCAGAGCGACCCTATAGGACAGGGTAGAACTGCCCCATAGGGTTTCCAAGGAGCGGCTTGTGGATTCAAACTGCAATCTTTGTGTTAGCAGCCATAGAGGTTTCCATAGATAGGAGAAGTGAGGTGGAAAAGTGTAGCTGATTGTTTATTTTAATTTCATTCAGCTCTTGGAGGGTGGGCAAAGCAGTGCAAAACGGCTTTTACAGCTCCCACTTTTTTTTCCTCTTCCTTTTACTAAAGTTAAGGGGAGTAGAAGAGGATGGAATTAAGTGTTTCTGGTTTCTTTGTGGAAGAGGAGTAAACCCCAGGTTCTTTCTTCCCACCTGTTGCCTCTAACAAGAGTTCCAGACTAATCATCATACTCATAAGATGACCTAGAATCAAACAAAGGCTTCAGAAATCAACCCTCTGCTTTTACATATGTGAAAACTGAGGGCTCTAGAGGTTAAGTCACAGTGGCTAAGAGCTTCACTGCTAACCAAAAGGTTCGCAGTTGGAATCCACCAGCTGCTCTTTGGAAACCATATGGGGCAGTTGTACTCTGTCCTACAGGGTTGCTAGGAGTTGGAATTGACTCCACTGCAACAGCTTTGGTTTGGTTTGGTTAGAGGCTAAGTGGCGCAGTAGTTAAGAGCTCAGACTACTAACCAAAAGGTGGGCAGTTGGAATCCACCAGCCGCTCCTTCGAAACCCTATGGGGCTGTTCTACTCTGTCCTATAGGGTCACTGTGAGTTGGAATCCACTCCATGGCAATTTTTTTTTTTAAGAGGTTAAGTATCTTTCCCAGCTAAAAAAAAATAACACATGGAACAAAAACACTGACATCAAGTTATCTAATGACTCATGTATATCCCAGTTTTCAACTGAATAATAATAAGAGGGCTGATTAAATACAGCGCGACACCTTAATAGCATGGGACGTAGCTATTCAAGGTGTAGACGAAAGACTGGAAGAGCAGAGAACATTTCACCAACTGCTTAACAGGAATGACTTCTTGAAACAATGGAAAATATAGCTGGAAAGAACAGTTGGGGCCATACTGTAGAGGACAATGAGTCTAGGGTATTTGGACTCTCCTGCTTAAACAGCTTTAATGGCCACTAAAAGCATTTAAACGGGGGTGGGGGTGGGGGTGGGGTGTGTGTGTGTGACGTGATCGAATTGTTGCTTCAAGCAAGATCGACCTGATAGAGTGAGAGAGGGAAGGGACAAGATCGGAGGTAATATAAACGTCCATAAGTCTACTGACTGACTAGGCAAGACAACTGGCTCCATCTGGGTGTCGGGGGCATGAGGCGTGAAAGAACTCTTGGCTTCTCTCAATAACCTTTACAGAACGCCACGTTTTTGAGGGCCAGGATGTGGGACTTCTGGTGTAAAGTATAAGAAGGGATGGGTACTGGGCATTCAATAATATGATTATTTACATTATGGCTCTGTGGCGGAAATACAGAGAAAAAAAACATAAAAACTCAGCAGGGACGCTACGGAAATTCGTCAAGAGCCAGCTGCCCCGACCCGCAGCACGCGCTGACTAGAACTCAGGTTCACGCCGTCGGCCTTCTAGTTGCCTCGTTATGCAAATAAGGCATGGCCTGGCGGGCGCCCTTTCCCAGGCTCCGCCCATCCGATCGCGCGCCTGCGCTCTCCCGGCCCGGCCCCCTCGCCTCCCCCGCCCGCGTGGTCACCGCCACCGCAGCCGCCCGAGAGGAGCTGGGGGAGGACGGTGGCCCGCGAGGCTCGTCGCAGACAACGCGGCGGCGATGTCCGCGAGTCAGGCGAGCGCCGCGGCTGCAGCGGCGGGGCCTCACGCGCGGCAGGGCGGCCTGGGCTTCGGCCTCCCTCCGGTTCCCTGGAAGCGGACCGGCGGCAAGCACGGGAGCAGCAGCAGCAGCAGCAGCAGAGGCGGAGGCTCTGGCACGTCTCTCTCCTCCGCCTCAGCCTGAGCCAGGGGAGGCCAGGCGGCCCGGGTGGCTGGAGGGGGGTCCGCTGCCCGAGAATGGGAATTCTCTTCACCAGGATATGGAGACTGTTCAATCACCAGGGTGAGGAGCTCTGGCCGAGGGCATACGGGTAGGGGAGAGGGTCAGTCCGGGCCGGGTGGGGTTGGGGTTGGGGGGGTCTCTGAATACTTCCGGAGCGTGGGCGGCGCGGTCGGGCGCGACTCTGCGCCGGGTGCGAGCTGTGGCGGTGTGATGCTGGGGCGGTTCGCCCTCCACTTCTCAGCTTGGGCATGGTTTCCGACTCGCAGCCTTTGTCTTATCGGGCCTTTCTGAGAAATCCATTCTGCAAATACACCCATTGCTCCGATTTCAATTGGGAGTGGAAAAGGTTTCTTGCCCCACGTTCGACCTCCCGGGGTGGCACAGCCTCGCCTGTCTTACAACCCTGTCTTTCTCCAGCAATTGTGTTTGAACTACGCAGAAATGCTGGGATCCTCTGAGGTGCAGGTTGTAGTTTATGTCCCTAGCCACAACACTGAGCTATCGAGGGCTGCAGAATGCGGAAAACATGAGGAATAGCTGTTGAATTGCCCTGTGCACCTAAGGAGGCGTCCCTCCATCCTAGCCCTCTTTTTAGGGGGACTCTTCAACATCGTGGATAGTGATGGACTTCTCTCCTTTTGCCTTATTTATATGTGTGTTTAAGGTTAAGTAAGATTAGATTATTTTCCTCGTGTTGCTTATTTAGATTTTTTTTTCAGAGTTAAAAATGTTAAAGTGTTTCACTGAAAGCACTTAACCATATACCGTGTGGAACATTTTTTACCTGTAGGTAGCTAGCAAGTTATCAAGTATAGAGTGTATTATCGTATACGGATGCTTAAGTTCATCCTGACTCTTAAGCATTGCTTTAAATGCATGTGAAATTTACTGAAACTTGTTACAAAACGAGTGTATAAAACTGGGGAAGGAGGATACAATTTAAACAAAAATATTTCATAGTTATTAAGATACACTGTAGCGGTGTGCTTTTGTTTCTTAACTCAAATTGGGTGAGTCGTCATTCCTACTGTCAGTAACTTCGTTTATGTTTTTCTCTTGTGTAAGCTGGTAGTGGTGTCACATCCCAAAGTTTTCCACTTATGAATGGTGGCTTCTGTTACATACACCTACTGCCCCCACCTGCTTCTTCAAGATTCAGCTCTTACAAGAAGGTGATGGGAAAGGAGTAGAACAGGACTTTTATCAATCCTTGTGTATCTTAAAAAAAAAATGATAACTTGATCACATAATACTAAATGGAAAGGTAGCTTTTCAAATAATTTTTCTGATAGTGAGATTTTTCATAAAGTGGAGAAAACTATCCCCACTATCTCTGGCTGTCTTTGTTGGGAGAAAGAGTGGGGGAAGCAGTCACTTAACCACTCCAGGCCTAGCTGTTCTCACCTATAACTCCAGGGATCCTGACTGAATGACTGTGGAGCCTACAAATCTTGAAAGCTTAGTCCCTAGACCACAAATATCTGGTCTGTAAAATAAGTTAAAAACTTATCTGTAAGACTAGTGGTGCTTTTAAAATAGATAAAATCTAGTTTTAACATCCATAATTTTGTATCATTTTTTGCAAAGATAATGTTATAACCCTGCTATGAGTTTTAGAAACACTTAATTGAGCTCTAGTAATGCCAGAAAAATAGATCTCTCCACTTTCTGTTTTGAGTCAATGATAAAATTGTTTCTGTAACTTAAGAATGAGTTAGAGCTTTGCCCACAGCTACTTACCAATAGAAAATAATAATGTTTTGTGGGTTGTGACTGCTCAACATCACTAATAGTAGTGTTCTTATTACCTGTATTTTGTGATAATTTTTGACTGGACATTTACTTCAGTGTTGGGAAATTAATAGCCAGAACAATTGATGAAATCAAGTTCTAGAAAGTTAGATGTCAGTATTGTGAAAATGTGAGTAAATTCTTTCTGCTCTGCTAAATGATGTGGTTATCAGTAGTGTTGCTTTTCAAAATATTCACCATTAAAGCTAATGCTAGCTACTTGTTCTATTTGGTTCTGTGTTAAATTGGATATGGATGCTTTATTTTATCTTCAGAAGAAACAACACACTCCTGTATTCTTTTCACAGAAACGTTTTAGAAGAAGATTTTGAGGTATTGCATAATTGGCCATACTGAAGTTTAGATAAAGTGCACAATGAAAGCTAATCGGGCAGTGCTCAAATTAGAAAAACCGGAGATTGCATTAGGCAATATGTAGTTTCGGTAGAGTACGAGCTTTGTCCTAGATGTTGTCCTATACATTATCTTTTTTTTTTTTTAAGTGTTTCAAAAATCCTTTGAAGTAATTGTTCTTTTCCCCTGATAAGAGGAAACTGAGGCTCAAGTAGAGTGATTTTCCCAGGTCACACAGCTGTATATGCCAGAGCCAGGCAAGTTAAAACATTTAAGGAATGTGTTGCAGATTTTTATTGGTCTTTTAAAGGAAGAGATTGATACCATTTTTTCCCTGTGGGTTTTTCCCCCCCTTTTCCTGTTAACTGTTCCTCAGTTACTGAGCTGTAGGTCTTTATAATTTTAGGACTTCAAATTGTTGTTGTTAGGTGCTGTCAGTTTTGACTCATAGTGACCATATAACAGAGAACTGTACCATAGGGTTTTTTGGCTGTACTCTTTTACAGGAGCAGGTCACTAAGTCTTTCTCCCGCAGACGAGCTGAGTGGGTTCAAACCACCAACCTTTTTGTTAGCACCTGAGCGCTTAACTGTTGTGCCACCAGGGCTCCTTAGGGTTTCAAACTGTGGCTGTTAATGTCTTTTAGTAGAGAAGGGCTTGTGATCAGTGCTTTGTTTATTAAATAAGTATTTTTTGAGCACCTGGTTTGTGCCAACAACTTTTCTAGGTGTTGGGGATAAGGCGGGTAACAAAACAAAGTCACTTGCCCTAATGGCGCTTTTTCTTTTGTTGTGAGGTGATAGAAGATTAACTCCATCTCTACAGATAAAATAATAATAGTCAGCATTTCCTGACTTGTGCAAAGTTCGATTATAAGTGTTTTGTGCGGGTCAGTTGATTTAATCTTCGCTTAGTTGATTTCACAAAAACCCAATGAGGTAGATACTATCTTCCTATTTTACAAGGGCAAAGAAACACTAGGTAACTTGCTTAAGGTCCTAGAATTAAAAGTGGTAGACCTGGGATTCTAACCAAGATTGTCTGGTACCAGAGACAGTGCTCTTAAAAACACTTTCTTTGCATAAAAAGGATTCATGTTAGATAAAAGGAACAACTTTCTGTCACTTAAGTGAAGTGTGAAAGAAGCTGTGGAATTTCCCAGTTGATAGCTTTATTTATATTACTCTTCCGATTGGTGTCTTGTATCACTCATCTGCTTGGTTCTTAGAAAAGGAATTATAAATGATTGAGTGCTGGAGAAGCCACCCGCGTTTCAGGAGTCTGGTGCTGGGGAACCTACCTTTGTTTCTTTTTTTTAATTGCATGAGAGTTCAAAGATGTATAGAAGAGTACTTAGGGAAGCTGAGTAGCCAAAGGGGTGGACTGTGCCAGCTATCAATGTATTGCCTAACTTTAAACTCACTCTTGTTTCCTGCTCTGTGGAAATGGAGATGGGTCCTTTAAATATTTTTCTTTTGCCACTCAACACAAAGTTAAGCTTTGTGGACAGCACTGGAGGGAGATATCGCAGAAGGAAAGAAATTTTCTTCCTGGTTACCATGTGTGCTCTCAGCAGACTCCACTCTGCTCCTGCAGCACAAGCAGCTTCCCCCAGCACCCACCTCAAGTGGTTTCATATTGGAAGGCCTCCATCGAAACACTTCGCAATGAAAGCTTTCTCTAGCACCCTAGAAGCAGGATTTCTAGCAAGTTGAACTGGCGTGGCACTACAGCAACTTCTCTGACATTGAGCGAGCCATGGCCATTCCCTCCAAGGGGATCTGGATCTCAGCCCTGAGGTTGTTCTTCCTTGGGTGTTCTGTCTCAGCCCTAGGGGTAGTGGAGTTCTTATATTTTTCATTCCTGTAATCTTTACACTTACTTGGTACTAGACAATCCCTCATTATTCTCATCCCCTGTCATACTTTTTTTAATATTAAACTTTACCTGTTCAAATTATTATACAGTTTCTGTCTCTTGGTTGGGTTTCTAATTTTACCATGTATAATCATTGCTTTGTTTTAAGCAATTTCTTAGTGAAAAAGAGAAGTTTTTTTTATTTGAAACTTCATTACCATTGCTATACTATATTACCATTGCTATACTTTATTTTCAAACTTTTTTTTAAATTGATGATACTTCTAAATTTTGAAAGTTGAACTTTTTTTATTGTACTTTAGATGAAGATTTACAGAACAGATAGTTTCTCATTAAACAGGTCAGTACACGTATTGTTTTATGACATTGGTTAACAACCCCTTCCCGACCTTGGAGGACCTTTCTTTGGGTGAAAATATACACAGCGAAAGTTAGATCATTTCAAAAGTTTCTACGTGTACAATTCGGTGATATCAATTACGTTCTTCCAGTTGTGCTGCTATTCTCACTGTCCTTTACCAAATTATTCCATGACCATTATCTTCAAATCACTGCCCCCTAGGCTTCCCATCAAACCTTTTGAGTTGCTGTTGTCAATTTGATCTCACTTAGATAACTCTTTTTCTTTTCTTGTACCTTAGATGAAGGTTTGCAGAGCAAATAGTTTCTCATTAAACAGTACACGTATTGCCCTATGACAATGGTTAACAACCCCACAACATGTCAACACTGTCCCTTCTCAACCTTGGGTTCCCTATCACCAGCTTTCCTATCCCCTCCTGCCTTCTAGTCCGTGTCCCTGGACTGCTGTGCCTCATTAGTCCCGCTTCGTTTTAGGAGGCTGTCCAGTCCTCGGCTGAATGGTGAACTTCACCACTAAGCTAAAAGGGTGTCCGGGGGCCATACTCTTGGAGTTTTTCCAGTCTGTCAGGCCAGTAAATCTGGTCTTTTTTTTTGTGAGTTAGAATTTTGTTCTACATCCTTTTCCAGCTCTGTCCAGGACCCTCTATTGTGATCCCAGTCAGAGCAGTCGGTGGTGGTAGCTGGGCACCATCTAGCTGTACTGGACTCAGTCTGGTGGAGGCCTTGGTAGCAGTGGTCCATTAGTCCTTTGGACTAATCTTTTCCTTGTATCCTGTTCTCTTCATTCTCCCTAGCTCCCAAAGCATTGAGACCAGTGGAGTATCTTAGATGGGTGCTCACAGGCTTTTAAGACCCCAGACGCTACTCACCAAGGTAGAATGTAGAACATTTTCTTTATAAACTGTGTTATGCCAATTGAGCTAGATGTTCCCCGAGACCATGGTCCCCATAGCTCTCGGCCCAGCAATTCAGTCCCTCAGGGAGTTTGGAAGTGTCTATGGAGTGTCCGTGACCTTTCCTTATACAGGTTGTGCTGGTTTCCCCAGTATTGTGTACTGTCTTACCCTTCACCAAAGTTACCACTTATCTGTTGTCTATTTAGTCCCCCCCCATCCCTCATAACCAACAAAGATTCTTTCTTTTTGTGTGTAAACTTTTACATGAGTTTTTACAGGTAGAGGTCTCGTACAATATTTGTTCTTTTGTGATTGAGTTATTTCACTCAGCGTAATGTCCTCCAGTTTCATCCATGTTATGAGATGCTTCACAGATTCATTATTGTTCTTTATCTTTGCATAATACTCCATTGTGTGTATATACCATAGTTTGTTTATCCATTCATCTGTTGATAGGCACCTAGGTTGTTTCCATCTTTTTGCTGTTGTGAACAATGTGGCAACGAATATGGGTGTGCATATGTCTATTTGTGCAACGGCTCTTATTTCTCTAGGATATATTCCTAGGAGTAGGATTACATTTTGTTGTGCTTTTTTTTTTGTGCTGCTGCCGTTTTCTTTGTTCCTTTTACTCTCCTGTGCTAAGTTCCTTTTGTTTGTGGATTTTTTTCATTTCTTTTGTTTTTGTAGGTTTTGTTTTTACTGAGACTTTATGTTTTTCATCTTTATTTTGATGAGTAGATTTGTTAACTTTCTTTGTGATTACCTTGAAATTTACCCTTATCTTCCTAGATTTGAACCAGTCCATTATTACTTGGTATCGCCTTGCCTTCTTCTCCATTAGAAGGTTCTGTACCTACACCGTTTATTTCCTCTTTTATTGTTCTGATGTTGTCATTTACAGATTAACCTCTCTGGTTCCCTGTTGTAATTCTTCTGGTTTTCGATAGTCCTTAAGAGTTCATTTCCTAGGTTGGTATCTGGCTAGTACAATCCTGTGTCCTGTATTCAGCCTGTGGTCTGATGTTTGTTCTCCAATCGAAGGACTCCCTTTAATAAGTCTTTTAAGTCGGGTTTGGTTTTTACATAATCCCTTAATTTATGTTTATCTGGAAATGATCTAATTTCACCATCATATTTGAATGAGAGTTTTGCAGGATATATTATTCTTGGCTGGCAGTTTTCTTTTTCAAGGTTTTATACATGTCATCCGCTTGCCTTCTTGCCTGCACGGTTTCTGCCAAATAATCCGAGTTTAGTCTTATTGTTTATCCTCTGTCTGTGACTTTTTGTTTTTCTCGAGCTGCTGTCAGGATTCTTTGTCTTTGGTTTTAGCGAGTGTGACTATGATATGCCTTGGTGATTTTCTTTTGGGGTCTATCCTATATGGGGTTCATTGAGCTTCTTGAATGGTCAGCTTTTCATCTTTCATGATATTGGGGAAATTTTCTGTCAGCAGTTCTTCAGTGATCCTCTCTGTGTTTTCTGTTTTCTCCCCCTGTTCTGGAACTCCAATCACTCACAGATTTTTGCTTTTGAATGTATCCCTCATAATTCTCAGGGTTTCTTCATTTTTCTTCGCTCTTTTTTCTGTTTTTTCCTCGAACAGAGTTGTAGCCAAGTGTTTGTCATCAATTTTGCTGATCCTATCTTCCATCATTTCAAACCTGCCCTCAGGCCTTCTATGACACTGTCCATTTCTGAAATCTTTTTGTTTATCTTTTAGATTTCTAATTGTTTTTTTTGTATGATTTCTAGTTGTGAATTTATTTTAGCATTTTGTTCCTGTATTATTTTCTTGAATTCTTCCATTTTTTTGTCTGTATTTTCCATGAATTTGTCTATTTTTTCCTCATTTTTGTCTGCTTTTTGCTTCAGCTCTTGGATATTTCTGAATATTCGAGATTTGAATTCCGTATCATTTAGTCCTAGTGCCTTTTCTTCTACTGGAAGGTCATCTGGTGTTTTATTTTGGACACCTACTGGAACCATCCTATCCTGTTTTTGTAAATGTTTTGATATTGTCTGCTGTCTTCAGGGCATTCAGTGGTTATTTTCCTCATTTATTGATTGTAGATCTGTTTGTTTCGTCTTGCTGTTTTGTTTTATTTGGTTATGTCTGAGCAGGCAGGCTGTGCGTTCTTTGTTGTTTGCTCGTCTGTGGGCACAATACTTTTTACCTCCTTCTCCAATGGGCAGGGTCAGTCACTCAGATATGGTACAGCAGGGCAAGTCCAGCTGAAGGGGAGTTTCTTGGATGGGTTGTTTGTGGCACATACCAGGGCTGACAGTGCGGACCGGGAATCAGTGCAGGGCATGTTCCAGTAGGCTGTGCCTGTGCTGCTTGGGAGTGTGATGTTCAGCACACGGTGCAGGTAGGCAGGAAGGAGGGGGTAGATTTGTGATATATGGAGCTAGGATGGGTATGGGAAAGATGAGAGAGAGGAGAGAGGAACAGGAGCCAAAAACATACACACAAACAAAAAAGAGTGCTAAGGGAGCTTGCTATTGGAGTGGAGAGATGAGAGACTGAGAAATGGGGAAAAACAAAAATGAAAAAAAAGGGTAAAAGAAAAAATGAATAAATCGAGAAACTGGAAACGAAGAAAGACAAAAGGAGACTAAGAGAGAGAAGAAAACAAAACAAAGAAGTGAAAAAAAAAAACAAAAAGAAAAAAAATGCCCCCAGGGATGCCCCTGTTCATCTGAGCAGAGTAAGGGAGTAGCTTCAAAGCCGCGTGGTACTGCCTGGCTAGAAGGGGCTCCTGAAAGTTGAATTTTTAATAGCAAGTGATTTGATTGTTCAGATACCTCACTCTGAAACTTTATATCATCCAGATCTGATTATTTATTCACTCATTGAAAAATACTTTATTAAGCACACGCTTTATTCCAGGGTCTGTGCTAAGCACTGAGAGAACTGTACTGAACATAACAGAAATGGGTCTTCTGCTCATTGTGAGATAGAATTGATAGAGCTTAGTTACAGTTTGGATATGAGGTGAGAGTGAAGTCAGGATGACTCCCAGTTTTTCTGACTTTGTCTTTAAATGGATGGTAGTATGATTCAGAGATAGAAGACCTCCAGAATGAGTTACTTTTTTTTACTTTATCTACTGACTGGTAGTTAGAGGCATATATTGATTTTTAGAAGCTGGCAATGAATGGAACTGGTAGGTTGCCTGGACGTGTCAAGAGAAAATGAAGAACAGAAACAAGAAGAGTAAGAAGTGTTTCCATGACAAAGCAGTGAAGTATTAATTGGGAAACTAAAGCCTAAGTGATAACTCAAAATTCCATCCAAGTATGTAAGACTATATAGTCGTTTTGGCTTATCTGAGTAAGTGCAGGTATGCTGTTGCATAGAAGATACAAAAGAAAATTATACTGGCAGTGACCTGTTGTAAGTACAAACACTTATCATGATTCACATGCATCAAACAATTGGAATGGTCAAAAATTTTGTTAAGGTGCCCACAATGAAATTATCTTTTTGTATGCATATATCAGTCCTTGGGTGGTGCAAAGGGTTAGGCATTCTGCTGCTTACCAAAATGTTGGTAGTTTGAACCAGGGCTTCAAACTAATTTTTGCTGTTCCAGTTATTGTTCCGGCCCACAAAATTTTAAAAATTCGGGTCTCTTCTGGTTTCACTTTGTCGACCCTGACTGAACCGGTTCAGACCTGTTTTTTACTCCCCAATTTCAAATTTATATTCTGCAAATGGATAACCTGGAGTAATTTCATCTGAAGAAATATGGCTACAAAATTTGTTCCTTACATTCTAAATAATATTGCATTTTTATATTAACTTGAATTTTGTTCATCCCAAGATTGGTAATTAGTTTCAAAAGTAGCAATATTAAACTATTTCTACACATTTCTTAGTAATTAAATCTAAAGTGACAGTGATGTTCAGTTTTAATCACTGCCTGAAAACATTTCAATACAAAAAAAAGATGTAAAATATATTTTTTTAAATATATACTAGAATTCACTACAGCACTGAGTCACTTTAAAAATGGTATTGCAATAAAAACACTCCTAAAATAACTGTATAAATATTAAATTGAAGATTTGAAATACTTTTCTAGGAGGAAAGTCTCAACTTAGTACTATAAAACACACTCAAAACACTTAATTTTGATGTAGGTGACATTTCACTACTAACAATAAACAAACAAAAAAACCAAACCCACTGCTGTTGAGTCCATTCTGACTTATAGTGACCCTATGCGACAAGTGACCCCATGGGACAGAGTAGAACTGCCCCATGGGATTTCCAAGTAGTGGCTGGTAGATTCAATCTGCTGATCTTTTGGTTAGCAGCCGAGCTCTTAAGCACTGTGCCACCATGGCACCAGCACTTAATATTATTGATAAGAATTTATTCATGAAATACTAGAAATACAGAGTGTACTATCATACCTAATACGTCAATATGTAAAGGCAAAGTGCAATAAAATATTTAATACTTTTAATATTCACCCCAGTTCTAAGCTGAAGAATTGCCATAATAGTACATAAAATAAACATTTATTACAAATATAGATTTAATTCATTCACAATTATACAGTTTATTTAGAAAACATCATTGCAATAAACCATAATTGTTAGGTGCCATTGAGTCGGTTCTGACTCATAGTGACCCCATGTACAACAAAATGAAACACTGCCTGGTCCTACTCCATCCTTAGAATCATTGCTTTTTTTTTTTTTCACCATACAAAAATTTATACATACATTGTTATGTGACCCTAATTGCTCTCCCTGTACTGTGACAGCACACTCCTCCTTTCCACCCCTGATTCCGCATGTCCATTCAACCAGCTCTTGACCCTCTCTGACTTCCCATCTCACCTCCAGACAGAAGCTGCCCGTTTAGTCTCTTGTATCTACTTGAGCTAAGAGGCACACTCCTC
>NW_004443972.1:6972147-6974212 GCF_000243295.1 Trichechus manatus latirostris | reverse complement strand
ACCACTAGGTCTGGTCTTCTTACTAGAATTTGAATTCTGCACCCCACCTTTCTCCTGCTCTATCTGGGACTCTCTGCTGTGTTCCCTGTCAGGGCGGTCATTGGTGATAGCTGGGCACCATCTAGTTCTTCTGGTCTCAGGCTGATGAAGTCTCTGGTTTATGTGGCCCTTTCTGTCTCTCGGGCTAATTCTTTCCCAAGAAAGAACATTTTGGTGTTCTTCATTCTCCTGTACTCCAAGTGGTTGGGACCAATTGATGCATCTTATATAGCTGCTTGCAAACTTTTAAGACCCCAGATTCCACTCGTCAAAGTAGGATGCAGTACTTTTTCTTGATAAGCTTTGTTATGCCAGTTGACCTAGATGTCCCCTGAAAGCATGGTTCCCAGACCCCTACCCCTGCTACTTTGTCCTTCAAAGTGTTTGATTGTATTCAGGAAACTTCGTAGCTTTGGTTTAGTCCAGTTGTGCTGACTTCCCCTGTAGTGTGTGCTGTCCTTCCCTTCACCAAAGATAATACTTGTCTACTATCTAGTTAGTAAATAACCCTCACCCTCCCTCCCCACCCTCATAACCATCAAAGAATGTTTTGTTCTGTTTAAACCTTTTCTTGAGTTCTTATAATAGTGGTCTTATACAATATTTGTTTTTCTGTGACTTAAGTTCACTCAGCATAACGCCCTCCAGCTTCCTCCATAAGATGTTTCACAGCTTCATCATTGTTCTTTATCATTGCGTAGTATTCCATTGTGTGGATATACCATAATTTATCCATTCATCTGTTGGTGGGCACCTAGGTTGTTTCCATCTTTTTGCTATTGTGAATAGTGCTGCGATGAACATGGTTGTGCATATATCTATTCATGTGATGGCTCTTATTTCTCTAGGATATATTCCAAGGAGCAGGCTAGCTGGATCATATGGTACTTCCATTTCTAGCTTTTTAAAGAAGCGCCAAATCGATTTCCAAAGGGGTCGTACCATTTTACATTCCCACAGCAGTGTATAAGTGTTCCAGTCTCTCCACAACCTCTCCAGCATTTGCTATTTTGTGTTTTTTGGATTAATGCTAGCCTTGTTGGGGTAAGATGACATCTCACTGTAGTTTTGATCTGCATTTCTCTAATGGCTAATGAGCGTGAGCATTTCTTCATGTGTCTGTTAGCCACCTGAATATCTTCTTTGGTGAAGTGCCTGTTCATATCCTTTGCCCGTTTTTTAATTGGGTTATTTGTCTTTTTGTCATTGAGGTTTTGCAGTATCTTGTAGATTTTAGAGATTAGACACTGATCGGATTTGTCGTAGGCAAAATTTTTTTTCCCAGTCTGTAGGTTGTCTTTTGACTCTTTTGGTGAAGGCTTTGTGTGTATGTGTTTATATGTATGTGTGAGTATATGTGTATATATATATATATAATTGTACTTTAGGTGAAGGTTTACAGAACAAATTAGCTTTTCATTAAACAGTCAGTACATGTATTGTTTTATGACATTGGTTAACAACCCCACGACATGTCAACCCTCTCCCGTCTTGACCTCTTTTTTTTTTTTTTGCTGAAAATATACATAGCCAGAGATACACCATTTCAAAAATTTCTACATGCACAGTTCAGTGACATCGATTATGTTTTTCCAGTTGTGCTGCTATTCTCACTTTAGATGAAGGTTTACAGAACAAAACAGTTTCTCATAAAACAATATACATGTTGCCCTTTGACGGTGGTTAACAACCCCACTACATGTCAACACTATCTTCACTCAACCTTGGGTTCCTTATCACCAGCTTTCCCGTCCCCTTCTGCCTTCTACTCCTTGTCCCAGGACTGCTGTGCCTCATTATTCCCATTTTGTTTTATGGGGCTGTCCAGTCCCCCGCTGAACGGTGAACCTCGGAAGTGACTTCACCACTCAGCTAAAAGGGTGTCCGAGGGCGATACTCTCAGGGTTTCTCCAGTCTCTTTCAGGCCAGTAAATCTGGTCTTTGGTGTGTGTGTTAGAATTTTGTTCTACATCCTTTCCCAGCTCTGTCCAGAACCCTCTGTTGTTATCCCGGTCAGAGCAGTCAG
>NW_004443972.1:6964227-6971085 GCF_000243295.1 Trichechus manatus latirostris | reverse complement strand
AGGATTATTTGTCTTTTTGTTGTAGAGGTGTTGGATTTTCTTGTAGATTATGGAGATTAGACCTTATTCTGACTTGTACTGTCCAAAATTTTTTTCCCAGTCTGTAGTTTCTGTGTATACTCTTTTGATGAAGTCTTTTGAAAAGTGTTTGATTTTTAGGAGCTCCCATTTATCTAGTTTCTCTTCTGGTGCTTGTGCGTTGTTACTTATGGTTCGTGTTGTGTTTGTGCCATGTATTGGGGCTCCGAGCATTGTCCCTATTTTTAATTCGATGATCTTTATCGTTTTCAATTTTATGTTTGTCTTTGATCCATTTTGAGTTAGTTTTTGTGAATGGTGTGAGGTATGTGTCTTGTTTCAGTTTTTTGCAGATGGATATCCAGTTATGCCAGCACCGTTTGTTAAAGAGACTGTCTTTTCCCCCATTAATGGACATTGGGCCTTTTGTCAAGCATCAGCTGCTCATAGGTGGTTGAATTTATGTCTGAATTCTCAATTCTGTTCCATTGGTCTATGTATCTGTTGTTGTACAATGCTGTTTTGACTACCATGGTGGAATAATAGTTTCTAAAATCAGGTAGTGTGAGGCCTCCCACTTTGTTCTCCTTCTTGAGTAATGCTTTACTTATTCTTGGTCTCTTCCCTTTCCATATGAAGTTGGTGATTTGTTTCTCCATCTCATTAAAAAATGCTGGTGGTTTTTGGATCAAGATTGCATTGTATCTGTAGATCGCTTTGGGTAGAATTGACATTTTCACTATGTTGATTCTATCTCTCCATGAGCAAGGTATGTTTTTCCACTTATGCAGGTCTCTTGGTTTCTTGCAGTAGTGTCTTGTAGTTCTCATTTTATAGGTCTTTTACATCTCTGGTTAGATTTGTTCCTAAGTATTTTATCTTCTTGGGGGCTATTGGAAATGATATTGATTTGGTGATTTCCTCTTCGAGGTTCTCTTTGTTGGTGTAAAGGAATCCAACTGATTTTTGTATGTTTATTTCTCATCCTGAAACTGCTGAAATTTTCTATTAGTTCCAGTAGTTTTGTTGTGGATTCTTTGGGGTTTTCTGTGTATAGGATCATATCATCTGCAAATAGAGATACTTTGGCTTCTTTGCTATCAATTTGGTTGCCCTTTATTTCTTTTTCTGGCGGAATTGCTCTGACTAGGACCTCCAGCACAGTATTGAGTAAGAGTGATGGTAAAGGGCATCCTTGTCTGGTTCCCGTTTTCAAGTGGAATGCTTGCAAAGTCTCTCCATTTAGAATGATGTTGGCTGCTGGCTTTGTATAAATGCCGTTAATTATATTGAGGAATTTCCCTTCTATTCCTATTTTTTGAGAGTTTTTTTTAAATCATGAATGGGTGTTGGACTTTGTCAAATGCCTTTTCTGCATCAATTGATAAGATCATGTGGTTCTTGTCTTTTGTTTTATTTATGTGATGGGTTATATTGATTGTTTTTCTAATGTTAAATCCCACTTGATAATGATGAATTTTTTTTTGATATGCTGCTGAATTCTTTTGGCTAGAATTTTGTTGAGGTTTTTTTGCATCAGTGTTCATGAGGGATATTGGTCTGTAATTTTCTTTTTTTGTGGCGTCTTTACCTGGTTTTGTTATCAGGGTTATGCTGGCTTCATAGAATGAGTTTGGGAGTATTCCGTCCTTTTCTGTGCTCTGAAATATCTTTAGTAGTAGTGGTGTTAATCTTCTATGAAAGTTTGGTGGAATTCTCCAGTGAAGGCATCTGGGCTGTGGCTTTTTTTTGTTGGGAATTTTTTAATTACCTTTTCAGTCTCTTCTTTTGTTATGGGTTTATTTAGTTGTTCTACCTCTGTTTGTGTTAGTTTAGGTAGGTACTGAGTGTCTAGGAATTTGTCCATTTCCTCTAGGTTTTCAGATTTGTTAGAGTACAATTTTTCATAGTATTCTGTTATGATTCTTTTAATTTCAGTTGGGTTTGGTGTGATAGCACCCATCTCATTTCTTTTACGGGTTATTTGCTTCCTTTCCTGTTTTTCTTTTGTCAATTTGGCCAGTGGTTTATCAGTTTTGTTGAACTTTTCAAAGAACCAGCTTTTGGTCTTGTTAACTCTTTCAGTTGTTTTTCTGTTCTCTATTTCATTTAATTCTGCCCTAATTCTTATTTCCTTTCTTCTGGTGCCTGAGTGCTTCTTTTGCTGCTCTCTTTCTGCTTGTTCCAGTTGTAGGATTAATGTTTTGATTATGGCCCTTTCTTCTTTTTGGATATGTGCGTTTATTGCTATAAACTGACCTCTGAGCACTGGTTTTGCTGTGTCCCAAAGGTTCTGGTAGGATGTCTTTTCATTCTCGTTTGATACTATGAATTTCTTTATTCCATTCTTAATTTCTTCTTTAACCCAGTAGTTTTTGAGCAAGGTGTTGTTCAGTTTCCACGTGTTTGATTTTTTGTCCTTGCTTTTTCTGTTGTTGGTTTCTACTTTTATGGCTTCTTGGTTAGAAAAGATGCTTTGTAATATTTCGATGCTTTGGATTTTGTTAAAGCTTGCTTTATGGTCTAATATGTGGTCTCTTCTGGAGAATGTTCCATGTGCGTTGGAAAAGAAAGTATACTTGGCTGCTGTTGGGTGGAGTGTTCGGTATAGGTCTGTGAGATCAAGTTGGTTGATTGTAGCAGTTAGCTCTTCCGTGTCTTTGTTGAGCTTCTTCATTGCTGTGTTTGAGTCCATTGTTGCCGGCACTTTGTCAATCCATCTTGTTGAGGGTCTTCCTCTTTTTCACTGACCCTCTGCTTTACCAAGCATGATGTGCTTCTCTAGGATCATAATTATACCTAATTAAAAGAATGTACTTTAATGTTTTTTCATTTAAGCTATCCCTGTTGTTTGGCAAGATGAATTTCAAGCCTGAGAAAGCTCTTTCAACACTGACCTGCATAGCTGGTGCACCCAAAATTGCCATAGCAATTTCATTTAACTAGGGATATTGTGAGCCATTTTCTTCCCAAAACTGAAGAATACTTATTTCCTCTCAACTCTTTGTATACCAGCAAAGCTTGTTAATATAGTCATATAAATAGTGTGATTGTTTGATCTCAGTTTGACTTTTTTCTTTCATTTTGAGAAATAATTCCATCTCATCAACACCATCATTTGAAACGAGAGACTTTCCTGAATTGTTTTGCTTTGTTAAACTTTCAGTATTGCTCCTTTTCAGAAATTCTATAATTTCCCAGATGCTGTTTAAATGTAATTTGGCCTTCAGCTTAAATTCAGAACTAATGAGGATCTAGATAAACTGCTCCTAATATAGTATCATTTTAAATGAGAAGTTTTTCCCTGACATTAAATTTTTCAGTCTATGTGTTTCCAAATGTATTATTAAGAGTTGTTAATTATAGCTTAGTTTCCACCCACATACCAAAAACATCACTCATGGTTAATTGTTCACTATGCAATCTTATCGTACCTTTTTTTAAAGGTTTTAAAGTTTCCAAAATTTATTTCACATATGCACATTTGTTATTAGAAAAGTAATATTTCATATTATTCTCAGCTAATACATTGTAGAGATTTTTGCATCCTAATAAGAGTTCTAACATGGTGTATGTACTATTCCATCTTGCTGGGCAGTTCAGTACAGGTTTCCTTAAATTATTTTCTGAAAATTTGGTAGACAACATTGGAGTATGAAGTATTTGAACAAGTTTATGACATTCTCCTAAAAATTCTTCCAGGTCAACATCCCTTATTGCGTGTTTAATAACTAATTAAACTGTGTGTGCAGCACACTTTATACCAGTCTTTTCTTATAAACCTTGTCACTTTAACCACATTCTGCGATGGTTACTGTCTGCAGGTCAGAGTACAATAAGTCAGAATCTTCGAAATTATCATTTTGCCCAGACAATTGCTACTCAATTTCACTATAATTTCTGAGCAAACAAATGCATTTAATCATATTAGAGACATTATCTGTGGTTACAGAACAAATCCGTTGTAAATCAATGTTGTAGTTCTCTAAAATTTGATACTCACTGTTTTTTATGTACAGATCTGTGTGTCTTTTAATTTTTTCATTCCCAGTGTCAACAGATTTGTCTTACCATCTTGTGTGAGTGGAGCTTTAATTCCTAGGATTGACCAACTCAATCTACTTTCTACATCCACTTTTAAAGAGAATATTCATTTTTCTAGATTACTACTAATTTTTGAGTGAAGTTTTAAGGACAAATGAGGTATCATTTTCTTAAAATTCTCTAAGTTGACTGAAATTTTGACCAGTTGCAGCAGTAATTGAATTTAAAATTGTATGGAATTCTGAATATTCAGTAAAACAACCTTAACAGTGACTAATTCAACACTTACATCCACAATTGTTTATGTAATTTCACCTTAAGGCATTCTGGAACAGCAAACTCTTCTAATGTTTTTTGTTGCTTATTGGGAACACTTCTGACACTTTATCTTCAATCTTCTTTGTCTTTTTGCTTGGCACTGCATTGTATTTATCCATATAGTGACACGTCAGGTACCTCTCAAAATTTGCTGCATTGTCTCCAGTCCTATCTGTGTTGGCAAATTTTACACGTGCTTTTACTCTCAGTGTTTTCATACTTGAAAAATTCTCAACATGGATATTCTCTGGTTCGTCCCATACTGGAATTCAAGGAATAAGAAATAATATTAACGTTAGAGCGTATTTTATGGTCACTAGCCCTGGTGATGCAGTCGTTAAGCTTTTGGCTGCTAACCAAAAGGTTAGTGATTTGAACCCACCAGCCGCTTCTTGGATGCCCTATGGGGAGTTCTCCTTTGTCCTGTAGGGTACTGAGTCTGAATCGACTTGACGACAACGTTTTTTTTTTTGTTGTTGTTAAATATATGTATTACACAGGAGCCCTAGTGGTGCAATGGTAAAGCACTCAGCTGCTAGCTGAAAGGTCGGCAGTTTGAACCCACTAGCCGCTCCACAGGAGAAAGATGTGGCAGTATGCTTCTGTAAAGATTACAGCCTTGGAAACCCTATGGGGCAGTTCTACTATGCATGCTGTACTCTAGTTCATTCTATACAGTGGCAGTAAAAGATGAAATGATTTAAAACTGTTAACCCCATTCTATTCTCAGCAGGCAGCTAACCTGTATTATGAGAAGATAGAATCCATCTGGTATCAGCCTCTTCTGACATCTGCTTTGCCTTGGTGTATATCTTTGTGTTGTCTCACAATAGTTTTTTTTTTTTTGCAGCAGTTTTACCTTCTTGTCATGTTCATCTTGTGGCCAAGTATGATAAAAGCCTTTCTTTAGTATTTTTTTTAATCTAGCTAGTCCTTCCTTAGAGAAGTAATGTTTGGAATCAGGAAATAAGTCCTATGAGGCATAGATAAAGTAATGAGACCACTTTAAAAAACACTTATACCAAAACCCATGTCCAGATAAGGGTTGTCACCTTCAAAGCTATTATGTTAGGAAACTGAGTAGTTTTTCCACTGATACTGTTACTCAAAATATCTTTTGAAACGCTTTTAACAATTTCTTTGGAGACATATTTTCAAATCATTCTTATCATTCAGTGATCACACTTCATTTAAGACCATAAAAAGGGCACTCATTTTAGCTACCTTTTACCTTATGCCTAAGATGATACCAACACTCCCCTCCCCCCACCTTTAAAAGAAAATGTCTTTAGAAGTTAAAAGATATACCACCATTGGGAGTGTTCAAAGCAGAGTACTCCAGGGCTTTGAAAGCAATTTCAAAAGAAGAGTAGAAAAATATTTTGAAAAATGGTAGCATGGTTAGAATAAGTATTTAACTTCTTTTAAGTGATTAAGGACCTTGTAAGAAACAGTGTTCTATTTTGTGGTCTCTGTGTATATTATACATACACACACATGCACAAACATACACATGTACATTTGTGCGTGCATGCGTATACATACACATAGGTGTAATTTTTAGTCAGTCTTTCTAGTTATATGTCATAGATTCTGGCCTGTGTATGGTTTGTTCCTATTAATTTTGTACTATTTTTAGGGTATCATTTTTCTCATTGGTTGGAATAAATTATTCTGAATATTGGCAGGTCTATAAATTTAGACCTGTAGCTAGTACATATGTAAGGGGTGGTTGTTGTTGTTAGGTGCCGTTGAGTCGATTCTGACTCGTAGCAACCCAGTGTACAACAGAACAAAACATTGACCAGTCCTGCACCGTCCTCGTAATCGTTGCTATGCCTGAGCCCGTTGTTGCTGTCACTGTGTCAATCCATTTCATTGAGGGTCTTCCTTTTTTTTGCTGACCCTCTATTTTACCAAGCATGATGTCCTTCTCCAGGAACTGATCCCTTCTGATAACATGTCCAGAGTACGTGAGATGAAGTCTCACCTTCCTCACTTCCAAGGATGTGTTTCTTCCAAGACAGACTTGTTTGTTCTTTCGGCAGTCCATGATATATTCAATATTCTTCTCCAGTACTACAATTCTAAGGCATCAGTTCTTCTTTGGTCTTCCTTATTGATCGTCCAGCTTTTGCATGCATATGAAAACCAAAAAACCAGACCCGTTTGTTTTATGAGGTCAGTGGAAGCACTACCAAGAGGCCTCATCAGGTGGCCTCATCAGGTGGCATTCCTCTAAAAAATTTACCTACTATATGATCCTCTCCTAGTTATCTAGTGCTGCTATAAAGTGGATGGTTTTAACAAAGAGAAATTTATTTTTCCCAGTAAAGCAGGCTAAAAGTCCAAATTCAGTGGCTTGAGCTCCACTTTAGATATGTGGTGGTAGCCATGAGAGATCAGGCTGAAGCCTAGTCCGTTGTGTTTTTTTTTTTAGATTGTACTTTAGGTGAAGGTTTACAGAACAAATAGTTT
>NW_004443972.1:6949542-6964127 GCF_000243295.1 Trichechus manatus latirostris | reverse complement strand
TTTACAGATTAACCTCTCTGGTTCCCTGTTGTAATTCTTCTGGTTTTCGATAGTCCTTAAGAGTTCATTTCCTAGGTTGGTATCTGGCTAGTACAATCCTGTGTCCTGTATTCAGCCTGTGGTCTGATGTTTGTTCTCCAATCGAAGGACTCCCTTTAATAAGTCTTTTAAGTCGGGTTTGGTTTTTACATAATCCCTTAATTTATGTTTATCTGGAAATGATCTAATTTCACCATCATATTTGAATGAGAGTTTTGCAGGATATATTATTCTTGGCTGGCAGTTTTCTTTTTCAAGGTTTTATACATGTTATCCGATTGCCTTCTTGCCTGCACGGTTTCTGCCGAATAATCCGAGCTTAGTCTTATTGTATATCCTTTGTATGTGACTTTTTGTTTTTCTCGAGCTGCTCTCAGGATTCTTTGTCTTTGGTTTTGGCGAGTGTGATTATGATATGCCTTGGTGATTTTCTTTTGGGTCTATCTTATATGGGGTTTGTTTAGCTTCTTGAATGATCAGCTTTTTATGTTTCATGAATATTGGCGAAGTTTTCTGTCAGCAATTCTTCAGTGATCCTCTCTGTGTTTTCTGTTTTCCCCCCTGTTCTGGAACTCTGATCACTCGCAGATTTTTGCTTTTGAATGTATCCCACATAATTCTCAAGGTTTCTTCATTTTTCTTCGTTCTTTTTTCTGATTTTTCTTCAGAGTTGTATCCAAGTGTTTGTCTTCAATTTCGCTGATCCTTTCTTCCATTGTTTCAAACCTGCTCCTCAGCCCTTCTTTGACACTGTCTATTTCTGAAATCTTTTTGTTTATCTTTTGGATTTCTAATTTTTTTTGTATGATTTCTAGTTGTGAATTTATTTTAGTGTTTTGTTCCTGCACTAGTTTCCTGAATTCTTTCATTTTTTTGTCTGTATTTTCCATGTATTTGTCTATTTTTTCCTCATTTTTGTCAGCTTTTTGCTTCAGCTCTTGGATATTTCTGAATATTCGAGATTTGAATTCCATATCATTTAGTTAGTCCTAGTCCCTTTTCTTCTACTGGAAGGTCATCTGGTGTTTTATTTTGGACGCCTACTGGAACCATCCTGTCCTGTTTTTGTAAATGTTTTGATATTGTCTGCTGTCTTCGGGGCATTCAGTGGTTATTTTCTCATTTATTGATTGTAGATCTGTTTGTTTCGTCTTGCTGTTTTGTTTTATTTGGTTATGTCTGAGCAGGCAGGCTGTGTGTTCTTTGTTGTTTGCTCGTCTGTGGGCACAATACTTTTTACCTCCTTCTCTAATGGGCAGGGTCAGTCACTCAGGTATGGTACAGCAGGGCAAGTCCAGCTGAAGGGGAGTTTCTTGGATGGGTTGTTGGTGGCACGTACCAGGGCTGACAGCGCGGACCGGGAATCAGTGCAGGGCATGTTCCAATAGGCTGTGCATGTGCTGCTTGGGGGTGTGATGTTCAGCACATGGTGCAGGTAGGCAGGAAGGAGGGGGTAGATTGTGATGTGTGGAGCTAGGATGGGTATGGGAAAGATGAGAGAGAAGAGAGAGGAACAGGAGCCAAAAACATACACACAGACAAAAAAGAGTGCTAAGGGAGCTTGCTATTGGAGTGGAGAGATGAGAGACTGAAAAATGGGGAAAAACAAATATGAAAAAAAGGGTAAAAGAAAAAAATGAATAAATCGAGAAACTGGAAATGAAGAAAGACAAAAGGAGAATAAGAGAAGAAAACAAACAAAACCAAAAAGAAAAAAAATGCCCCCAGGGATGTCCCTGTGCATCTGCGCGGAGTAACGGAGTAGCTTCCCAGCTGCGGGGTACTGCCCAGCTAGAAGAGGCTCCTAAGCTGAGAAAATAAAACAAACAATACAGAACAAATCAGAGCAAAGAAACAAAAAAGCCCCAAGGGTCCCACCAGTGTGGCGGCAGGGGCTGGGAGGCAGTTTCACAGTTGAGCGGCATTTCTCAGCCTTTCAGGAAGAAGCAAAGATGGTGCACGGAACCAGGTATTTGAGAGAAAGGAGGGGGAGGTGGTGAGAGGTAAGGAAGAAATCTAAAGAAGTGGAAAAAAGCAACACCAGCAGCCAAGAAAAGGCACTCAGGGAGCCGTCCATTGAAGGCGGGTGGAATCCAAGTAACACCGGGTTGAAGCTGGTGATTCCCGGCCAAGAGACTGTGGCTGCTGGAAGCAGAGGAAGCTAAATGGGGGTGAAGAAGGGTGGGAGTTGGGAAGGACTGTATTGCTGGTTACCAGTTGTTCTGTCTCCTGCTGGAAACTCGGTGAAGCTGCTTTCTCATACGCACTGTTCGCCAATCTCCGATAGGAGTCCAAGGTGGCGGATCTGTGCTGCGGTAGCTGATAGGGGACCTCTGCATGTATCTCTCCTTTCTGTCTGTCCTCTGTCAGCTTCTTATTCCATATAGTGCTTGGCTGAATTCGTTATCTCTTCATTTGATGCTTAGGGTCTCAGGATTGACGTGTGACTCTGTTTGACTTAGTTTTTCTGATATTTGCTGTGGAAGGATGGCATGGTGCTTCTGACTATAGCGCCATGTTTCCCGGAAGTCCCCAAGCCTAGTCCATTTTCACTGGCTTTATTTACAAGATTGAGGACTTGTACCTGGTCTTCCTGTCAAAAAGTAAAGCCATTAATTTAAGTAAGATAGTGGCATTATCAGATCTATAGTTTAGAAAAATTACTCTGAAAATAGTGGGAAGATGGATTGGAGATAGTCCACTTAGGGAAGGTTTTACAGTAATAGATGATGAGGGTTTCAACTAGGACAATGAGGAGGAGGCAATTTTAGGATGTAATTCTGAGGTGGAATCAACAGAACTTGGTGACAAATTAGGTGTTGAGGTTGAGGAAAAGAATGAAGAAACTCCAAGGGCATCTGAATTAATAGTAGTACCATAAAGCAAATTATGGAAGAAAAGTAGAAATAGCTTAGAATGTCAGGTTTTGGATATGTTGAGTGACACTGTGTCTGTCCACTAGGTAGGTTGGAGTCTAGGAGAGAATTGGGAACACAGGCTGGAAGCTCTCTCTTGGTGCTAGACTCTGCTTGTGTGCTATCTAAATTATTACACAGCCCTGAAAGATAGGGAGTATTGTCCCTGTTTTATGATGAAGAAACTTAGGCTCAGAGAAATAAGTCATTTGCCCAAGGTCACATAATCTCCTATATTTTTCCATAAAGTTTTTGTTATCTGTTGCTGTGTAATAAACCTAAATTTTGTGACTAAAAGCAATAATTTATTATTCTCTCTCATGGTTCTGTGAGTTGTCTGAACTTAGCTAGGAAGTTCTAGCATAGGGACTTCCATTTGGTTACAGTCAGATGGCAGATGGGATTAGAGTCACTGAAGGCTCCACTAGGCTGCATATCTGAGATGGCTTTTTTATTCATGTGTCTGGGATCTCAGCTGGAATGGCTAGCAGAGCTGGGGGCCAGCGGTACATCTTTCTCTACAAGGCCTCTCCATAGGATTAGCCTGGGTTGCCATGCTCAACAGCATAGCATTCTTGGACTTCTGTGGTGGCTTGCTTTCCCTAGGACGAGTATTCCAAGGGAGCCAGGGAGCAGCTACAGGTTGATGATCTAGCCTCTAAGTCACACATCATCATTTCTGCTGCCTTTTGTTAGTTAAAAGCAAGTCACAGGGCCAGCCCAGATTCAGGGGGAGGGGACCACATAAGGGCATGGATATCCAGAGGCCATCTTCGAACACGAGCTTCTCCCACATGCTGCTGTCTTTGGGAATGGGTGATAGACAGCATGGAAATGGATGGATCCTAAAGGAGGCTTGCAAAAATGTGAGAGGAGGAATGTTTCAAGAAAGAGGAGTCACTGGGGGGTGGGGAGGAGTCAAGATACAGAGGAAGAAACCTAGGAGAAAGTGATGCCATAGAAGCAGGGGGAGGGGAGCGTCACTACCACCATAACCATATGTCCTTAGGTTTGTTTGTCATATCTAGGGCATGTTATGTTAGAAGGGCCCTATAGTTTAAATATACTCATATGCTGGGGACTGACCTTCTGCTACCCGATATAAAAGGCTGTCCTTTGTTTTTCTTTCCCATTTACCCTACGTCACAAATGCATGCTAGTTGAAGCCTAAAATTCCACAGTTAAAACTTGAGTGGTTTCATCCATTGTAAAGTATTTACACTTGAATCATTTGTAAATTGTTGTGATTACAATTTGATATACATTACTGAGAACAGGCTTTCTTAAGGGCAGAGTGCCTCTGAGTTCTCTATGTAGAATGGGGAGTGAGGGAAGGTGAGACTAATGGCACATTGCTGCTGGCCTTGCTAAGATGTTCTTTTGAATTCTAAAAATGTATTAAATGCCATACACTGAATTGTACCATACATAGATAGAAGAAATGGGTGAAAGAGGGAACTTTTGACTTTTGTTTATAATTAATAAATCATGGGTTTTTTTTGTTTTATTATTATTTTTTAATTTCAGAGCACAAAGTTATCATTGTTGGGCTGGATAATGCAGGGAAAACTACCATCCTTTACCAATTGTAAGTATCAACTTTTTCTTTTTTTTAATTATTTAGTTTCTAGTTACTTTTTCTACCCAGAAGATCTTTGATTAAGGAAGGCAATAAAAAATTATATGGAACCTTAAGCTACTCTGTAAGAAAGCAGGCTGGCCATAAACCAGGAAACAAATTTAAGCAGTTCTTTCTAGAGAGCTAGAAATTTATATGACATTGGGCATGTTGTTCAGTTGTTTTACACTAAAGCTCTTTTGCAAACCCTTAGCTCTCTCTTGTTTGTGGTGTAGAAAAGGGATATTTGGGTATAAAATATAAAAAGAGGTCATGCTGATTTGTCCCTTGATTGAAAAATTGTTCAAACAAGCTAATTTCCTTGCTAATTGTAATATATATGAAATTTTTGTTTTTTTCAGTTCTATGAATGAAGTGGTGCATACATCCCCTACAATAGGAAGTAATGTAGAAGAGATAGTGGTTAATAATACACGTTTCCTAATGTGGGACATTGGTGGCCAAGAATCTCTTCGTTCTTCCTGGAACACTTACTATACTAACACTGAGGTAATGTTTCTTAATACACTAAAACTTCTATGAACTGAATGCTTGGGAAACACCTAGATTTTAACCCTAGTAACAGGTTAATATCAGAGTTTAAGCATAGTAGAGTGTTTGCTTCCCTGTTTTAGAGTCATTGTTTTATGTTTTCACTTTTATTGAACATCTGTAAGGAGAATTGGTAATTGTTTCGTCTGAATGTGTGTTGATTCTAGAACTTGTCTTTAAGAGTTGTTTTATAATGAATTCCATCTCACAGTTTGTAATTTCATTTATTTCTTAATATTTGTGTTTGGCTGAGTGGGGGAAATCCTAGTTAAATGAGAGAGCTTTGGTGGTTTGAATCCTGGCCAAAGTTTTAGTGTGCATTTTCTTTTATGTAACACAAATACACATTATTCTTTTTTTTTTTTTTTTTGATTTAAAGCAAGTTAGACATGATCATATGTTTTTATTTACATGTTACTTCCCAAGAGAACATTTCACGTCTGTGACATTTGAGAGCTTCCTTGTACAGACCTTGCGAATTGAAAGGCTATGACAATTGTTTTTGTAATGTTGATTATAAATAAAACATATATTCATAAAGTACATGAAGATAGCTATTAAGTGTCTCTGTAATGACCTGATATCCTAACACTGCATTAAGCATTTGCTCATATTTTTTTGGAGAAGGAAAGGTATGTGTGGTTAAAAAAAAAACAACCGAACCATTGCTCTCGAGTCAATTCCGACTCATAGTGACCCTATAGGACAGAGTAGAGCCCCGTAAGGTTTCCAAGGAGTGGCTGGTGGATTTGAACTGCCGACCTTTTGGTTAGCAACCGAGCTATTAACCACTGTGTCACCAGGGCTCCATATGTAGTTCATGCTCCTGTATAAATGCTGTAGGTTTCAAATTCATGCCAACACCTTGAAAATTAACAGCTTTATGAAAATATCTTGAAATAGGGTGGGTTTTATAGTAACAAAGCCACCTATCAGTGAGCTATCAAGTAAGAGAAGTACAGGGGTGATTCTTTTATCCATCTGTCTTACTATTGATGAAATCTGAAGAATAAAAGAAACCCTGCAAATCACAATAGTTTATTTGAAAATTAAAAAAAACTAGGTTTGAAAAATAGTGAATGTTAATAATAGGCAGTCAGGATAAACTTGGGCATTGCAAATGTCATCATAAAATGAGTAAGTTAACTCTACAGCTACTCCTGTTGTCCTTGGACGTTTTGGTGCTTGTGGAGTTAGGGAAGAGGTGCAGTGTGGCTCACCCCGCACAGCTCCTTTGTATATGTTTTATCGTATCTTCTGATACCAGCCTCATTGTCAGTTTAGGAAACGGTCTGCTTGCAGGTAGCCGGTGCCATTTATATAAAGAAAACAGCATGGTTTTCATAAAGATTTGATTTTTTGATTTGTTGATTTTTGAAAAGTTGGTTTCTTTTACTGTCAACGTTAATTTATTCCCATACACATGCCTTTGAGGTTTTCAAATTAATATTGATAAATATCTACCTAGAAGTAACTTGAATTTAGGACCATAATGTGTATATGGATTTTATAATGCAAATAGATGGATATAGGCTCATTAATATTCAGTATACTAGAAAACCAGTATCTGTTATATATTGGTTAAAATATTAGCATCATATTTTCTCAAAAATTAGTATATATACTTGATCTAGAAATGGATCAGATTTTAATTTAGGTCCATCAGTGTGTAGTAGGTCTCTCTGGTTTTCTAACAATACCATAAAATTCTAATTTTTTGACATTTGTAACCTGTAAATCAAATAAGCACTTTTTAATTTCACAAATATCAAATTATGTAATCACTAATAATTTTGTTTTATAATTATTTTTAGTTTGTAATAGTTGTTGTGGACAGTACAGACAGAGAAAGGATTTCAGTAACTAGAGAAGAACTCTATAAAATGTTAGCACATGAGGTAAGTAGTATTTTTGCATTAGAGGTATGAGGATGTTTGTATCAAACTTGTTCTTTCTGCTTTCTTGTGAGGGTAGTACCTTATTTTAATTTTTAAAAATATGTATTTACTGGCCATGCCTGCTTTATTATTTTGACACTTGCCAAATTGGAGGTATATTTGGAAGCAGCAGAAAGATTGTGGAATAAATTGTGGAGCTTTATTTCAGTTATCCTATATAAATTTGGTCTAGAAGTTTCCTGGGCAAAGGTGTTCCTAAATGTGGTTTCATTTTTTGTTTTGAATAGATTAATTGTATAGAGGGTTAACACTGGACATGAGATTTTAAAATACCAAGGTACATAGCAAGTCTTGATTGTTACTTGGTTATCAGACTAACATTCAAATGTTATTGCTCTTAGGTTTCTCTAGTATTGTCCCTTTGACTAAACAAAACTGTATGATTAGCCACTTCTTAGTCCTTGAAAAATATTACTGGTAGCATAATTTAAAAATTGATTAAATTGAATAATACAGTCAACTTAGTAATTATAATAGAGACTGTAAAGTCATAATAATTACTGTACTGGCAATTGATTTTTTTTATGCTTTTTATTGTAGATGCTGCTTTCTCAACTTATATTTATGGTTGGCTAGAGAAATTAATGTTTAGATGTGTAGAGTGTAGATTTTTCTTTCAATGGAATTTTATTAAAGCTTAAAGAAAATTGGAATGCCTTTGTAATGAAATTTTATGTTTTAATATTGATTTGATGATATGCTTTTGAAATTTGTATTTAGAAATTTGGCATGTTTCATGTAACCTTTCAAGATTTTAAAAAACCCAGTAAAGTGGTTTTGTAAATTGAGGTTCCTCATTTTCCTTGCAGTGCTCATTCCCACCAAAATACACTTTCCACTGTTACGGACTCTATCCTGACAGCTATGCTAAACCTCTGGGGGTTTTAAAAAGATATGTCTTACACCTTGTAAAATGAGACTAGTAGGAGTAGTAGTAATAGTAGCGTCAGAACCTGCCTAACTTCAGGGGGGATAATGCGAATCAAGGTCAGCCAAGGCTGATCCCTGTGAGGTGGAGATCAGACATACCTCCACTCTTCAACCTTTTTACCAACTCTGACACCAGCCGTCCCTCCCACGGCACTTTCTACTTCTCTTCTGGGTTTGATAATCCATTGCAACGGCCGCACAGAACTCACAGACCATACTTAAAACTAAGTGGTTTATTAAGGAACAGGGTACAATTCGGGATCAGGATCAACTGGCTACAATGCAGGATCAGGAAGCATGTAAGCAAAGCCTCCTTTCTTCAGTGCAGGGCAGTTCTCTCAGCTCCTCGACCATGCAGGCCTCCTTTCAGCACTCCCAAGGACAGGCTTCTCTTGGCCCTGCCATCTATTACTGCCCCTGGGCCCTTTCTGGGCCTGTCGCTGACTTCAGAGTTACAGCCTTTGACTGTGTTACAGCTCTTTTAGGAGATTCCTTGCCGCCTCTGTCTTTTTCTGCTGCTTCTCTCTTGTTTCTTCATTCTGCTTCTTCCTGCTATTTTCTGTCTGAAAAACCTCTGTGGCGCTGGATGCTTAAGCATATGAACTCCTTGTCAATTTCAAGGCATGGCGCTCCCACCAGGGCCATGAACTGACCAAGCCCCTCTCAGTAGGCCACATAAACTTCATTTGCATAGTAGGCTATAACTCACCTCATTTGCATAGTCTATTGACCCATCCTTACAAGGTGCCTACCAATCACAGGGCAGGCTGCAGTCCAGGACCAGATGAAAAGTATCAAACCAAGTTATTTACAGCTTGCCCAGGAAATGTCAATCAAACTGGACGAAGGTAACAAATCCTCTAAGGTAGAAAACTAGGACAAAGGTACCTCCTCAGGGCTTAGGGGGAAAATCTCTCAAGCTGTTTTTCCAAAGAACCAAGGCAAAAGACCACAGAAAGGAACCCATTTCGCCACACACCTAGTACCAGTTCTAGTTGGGGAAACAAGCAGTAAGTCATAAAAGAGGCAGATGACTAAGGATTTTTTCTTTTCCATTTTGTATTCTGTTAAAAGCAACATTCTTTAATATATACCAAAGGGTTGTTCCATTGTTGTCATATAAAGACTTTGAAAAAAGAAAAATAAGATTCAAATGCATTTGTTTCTTGGCTATATTTTTTACTCTGTTAGTACAGTAATCAGCCCTCACTGTTTGATTTTTACTCTAATTGACCAATATGTAGCAAGGTCAGTATGTAAAGGGCACAGTAGTCAAGTCCAAACAAAGTCACTGAATTTTACTAGCGAGTGGCATTAACTTGGACAGGTCACTTAACTTCATCTGTTAACAGATGAGCAACTAAGGCCCAGAAAGCTTATGCAACTTGACCAGTTTTTTAAGAGCCTACATTTGAACTTAGACACTCTTATTCAGGAACTCATGCTCTTTGCTAGGTTGAAAAAAGAAAAAGACTTAAGTAGGACTTAGCTGGAAAGTGAAAGGAGACTGAATAGGATGACTACCTGAGAGGAAAGAAATGATGGATGAAGTTGGGAGCTACAGTAAGACACAGTAGATTTGAGAAGATTTGTAAGAATTCTAGAGAGGGATCAATGGATCAAAGAAACAATGTATGATTGAAAAGCAAATTTAGACACACGGCCACAATAATACCATAATAAACAGCCAAATCTTACTGTTATCATCACCATTGATAATGATGCTTAACATGTATTACAAATACAAAACTTTAAAATATTTCTTAAAGCTTCATGTTAGATCAAGTGTAAAGTGAATTTTAGAATAGTCTAAACATAAAAATACAAAATTTTATTCAGAATGACTCAACTTCTAGGACTTATCTTCACAAATGAAGATTTGAGAAACAAATCGACAACTATGTCTGACATACAGAAGATGCTAAGTAAATGTGCCTTGCAATTACTGTTGTTTATCCCCTTGACTAAACTAAAATATATTTCAGACGCTTAAGAACAGAGATCTGTACTATGTAGTATAAAGTTTTCAAAGTGTTTAAAATGTGTACGGAATTGTTCACTTTGTATTTTGACCTCTTGTTAAGTCAAGTTGATGAACAACCTTAATCTATCTTTTCTATTGTTATTGTAATGTATATTTGCTTCTGAGGTTATTTAATAAAAAGCAGAGGAAATTTTTCTTTCCTCTCTTCCTAAATAATTATAAATAGCTTTGTTTTAAAAAATCATGAACTCCAAATAAAAAATGTTCAAGCCTGTGAGATTTAGAAAAAAAAATTATATTCAATATGAGGGGTTTTGTTTTGTTTTGATTTGGTTTTTTTAGGGTCTTCAATAAATAGCTTTATTTATTGTAATTTCTAATTTTCAGTCTAGAGGCTTCTCCAAATAATTTCGTCACTAAGAATGATGAACACAAATTCCTGATAAATAAAATAGCATGAACTGGGTGTTTTAACTTGTGCCAAATATTTCTAATGTCAGATGTTTGGTCTTTGAAAATGCTAGCGTTAGCAAACCTGCCTATATAAAAGACTTCAACACACACTAGCAAAAGATATTGAAACTGGAAGATAGTAATTAAATCCTATGGAAAGTTCATCTACTCAGTGACTCAGCCACATATCAACTATTGATAATTGTGCCGTTTGCCATTTAGGATAAGAGAAAAATATTTGTATCCTTGATAATGAATATGTGCTAGTTAAAGTTCATCCCTTCAAATTTTTGCCTTTTGTGTAGATATATGAAACTAGTTGAACATAAAATCTTAAAATTGTTAACATTCTAGCAGTATCCCTTTCTGACTTTGCTACTCAGATAATTATATTGTCCTTAACCCTGCTAACATTAATACCTGTCATTCTACAAAGGACATTATAATTAAAATTCACTCTACGAAGTCATATAAAACATTTTGCATAACTCCTTTTAACCAAATTAAAAAATGTACTAGTAATATTTATTTTATTTTTAAACTTTTAAAAAATACTAGACTTTATTTTTCAGAACAGTTTTTGGTTGATAGAAAAATTGAGCAGATAGTATAGTTTCCATATATTCCTCCTCCCCCTGTCCACGGTTGCGTTCGTTGATACTTTTGTTACAATTGATGGACCAACTTAATACATTATTAACTAAAGTCCGCAGTTTACGTTAGGGTTCACTCTTTTTGTTGCATAGTTCTGTGGGTTTTGACAAATGCATAATGCCATATATTCGTCATTACAGTATCATACAGAATAGTTTCACTGCCCTTAGAATCCCCTCTGCTCTACCGATTCATCCCTCCCCTAGTAAGCAGTGATCTTTTTACTCTTTCAATACTTTTGCCTTTTCCAGAATGTTACGTGTTTGGAATTAGACAGTATTTAATCTTTTCAGATTGGCTTCTTTCACTTAACAATATGCATTTAAGGTTCCTCCATGTCTCTTCATAGTTTGATAGGTCGTTTCTTTTTATTACTGAATAATATTACACTGTATGGATGCATCGCAGTTTATCCATTCACCTATTAAAGGACATCTTAGTTGCTTCCAATTTCTGGTAATTATGAATAAAGCTGCTATGAACATTCATGTGCAAGTTTTGTATGGACATAAGCTTTCAAGTCATTTGAGTAAATATCTAGGAGCAAAATTTCTGGATCTTTGAAATCAGATAGTATCAGTACTCCAACTTATAAGACTATAAGAAACTGCCTAACTGTTTTCCAACGTGGCCGTACCATTTTGCATTCACACCAGCAATGATTGAGAGTCTTGTTGCTCCACATCCTTACTGCCATTTCGAGTTGTCGGTTTTTGAATTTTAACCATTTTGATAGGTGTGTGGTGTTATCTCACTGTTTTAATTTGCAATTCCCTAATGACATACGATGGACTAAAACATAACCAATGATCATGAAGATGGCACAGGACTAGGCAGCATTTCAGTCTGTGAGACACGAGGTCGCCATGAGTTGGAGCTGACTCGCCAGCAACTAATGACGACATATGATGTTGAACATCTTTTCATATACTTATTTGCCATATGTATGTCTTCTTTGGTGAGGTGTCTGTTCAGATCTTTTGCACACTTTTTAATTGAGTTGCTTAGTTTCTTATTTTTGCGTTTTATGAATTCTCTATTTTGTTATTTTTTAAATGTTTTTAATTGTATTTTAGGTGAAGATTTACAGAACAAATAGTTTCTCGTTAAACAGTCAGTACACATATTGTTTTATGACATTGGTTAACAACCCCACAGCATGTCAACACTCTCCCTTTTCGACGTTAGAGGACCTTTTTTTTTTGGTGAAATTATACATAGCCAAAGATACACCATTTAAAAAATTTCTACATGTACAATTCACTGACATCGATTATGTTCTTCCAGTTGTGCTGCTATTCTCACTGTCCTTTTCCAAATTATTCCATCACCATTGTCTTTAACTCACTGTCCCCTAGGCTTCCCATCAAACCTTTTGAGTTGCTGTTGTCAGTTTGATCTCACATAGATAATTCTTTTTTTTTTTTTTTTTTTTTTTTTCTTTTGGTTGAGGTTTTCCGCACAAAATAGTTTCTCATTAAACAGCACATGTATTGCCCTGTGACAATGGTTAACAACCCCATGACATGTCAACACTGTCCCTTCTCAACCTTGGGCTCCCTGTCGCCAACTTTCCCATCCCCTCCTACCTTCCAGTCCCCATCTCTGGACTGCTGTGCCTCATTAGTCCCGTTTTGTTTTATGGGGCTGTCCAATCCCTGGCTGAACGGTGAACCACAGGAGTGACTTCACCGCTGAGCTAAAAGGGTGTCCAGGGGCCATGCTCTCGGGGTTTCTCCAGTCTGTCAGGCCAGTAAATCTGGTCTTTTTTTACGTGTTGGAATTTTGTTCTACATCCTTCTCCAGCTCTGTCCGGGACCCTCTCTTGTGATCCCAGTCAGAGCAGTCAGTGGTGGTAGCCAGGCACCAGCTAGCTGTACTGGATTCAGTCTAGTGGAGGCCTTGGTAGCTGTGGTCCATTAGTCCTTTGGACTGATCTTTTCCTTGTATCCTGTTCTCTTCATTCTCCCTTGCTCCCAAAGGGGTGAGACCAGTGGAGTATATTAGATGGCTGCTCACAGGCTTTTGAGACCCCAGACACTACTCACCAAGGTAGAATGTAGAACATTGTCTTTATAAACTGTGTTATGCCAATTGAGCTAGATGTTCCCTGAGACCATGGTTCCCACAGCCCTCCTCCACACAGCAGTTCAGTCCCTCAGGGAGTTTGGATGTGTCTGTGGAGCTTCCAAGACCTTTCCTTGTACAAGTTGTGCTGGCTTCCCCAGTATTGTGTTCTGTCTTACCCTTCACCAAAGTTACCACTTATCTATTGTCTGTTTAGTATTTTCGCCCCACCCCTCCCATCCCTCGTAACCAACAAAGATTGTTTCTTTCTGTGTGTAAACTTTTACATGAGTTTTTGCAGTAGAGGTCTCATACAATCTTTGTGCTTTTGTGATTGACTTATTTCATTCAGCATAATGTCCTCTAGTTTCATCCATGTTGTGAGATGCTTCACAGATTCATCATTGGTCTTTATCATTGTATAATATGCCATTGTGTGTATTACCATAGTTTGTTTATCCATTCATCTGTTCTTGGGCATCTGGGTTGTTTCCATCTCTTTGCTATTGTGAAGTATGCTGCAGTAAACATGGGTGTGCTTATGTCTATTTGTGTGATGGCTTTTATTTCTCTTGGATATATTCCTAGGAGTGGGATTGCTGGATCCTATGGTATTTCTGTTTCTAGCTTTCTAAGGAAGCACCATATCATTTTCCAAAATGGTTGTATCATTTTGAATTCCCACCAGCAGTGCATAAGAGTTCCGATCTCCCTGCAGCCTCTCCAACATTTATTATTTCCAGTGTTTTTGGTTTGTGCCAGTAATGCCAGGGTGGTTTTAATTTGCATTTCTCTAATGGCTAGTGATCATGAGCATTTCCTCATGTGTCTGTTGCCCGCTTGAATGTCTTCCTTGGTGAAGTGTCTGTTCATTTCCTTTACCTATTTGTCTTTTTGTTGTAGAGGTGTTGGATTTTCTTGTAGATTTTAGAGATTAGACCTTTGTCTGGCTTGTAATGTCCAAAATTTTTTTCTTCATCTGTAGGTTCTTTTTTTACTCTTTTGGTGAAGTTTTTGAAGAGCATAAGTGTTTGATTTTTAGAAGATCCTGGTTATCTAGCTTATCTTCTGGAGTTTGTGTGTTGTTGGTTATGGTTTGTATCCTGTTAATGCCGTGTATTAGGGCTTCTAATGCTGACACTGCTTTTTCTTCTATGAACTTTATAGTTTTTGGTTTCATATTTAGGTCGTTGATCCATTTTGAATTAGTTTTTGTATATGGTGTGAGGTATGGGTCTTGTTTCATTTTTTTGCAGATAGACATCCAGTTTTGCCAGGACCATTTGTTAAACAGACTGTCTTTTCCCCATTTGATGGACTTTGGGCCCTTGTCAAAGATCAGGTGACCGCAGGTGGATGGATTTACATCTGGGTTCTCAATTCTGTTCCATTGGTCAATGTATCTGTCATTGTAC
>NW_004443972.1:6917924-6947780 GCF_000243295.1 Trichechus manatus latirostris | reverse complement strand
CATCTCTGATTTCTTCTATTACCCAGTGATTTGTAAGCAGGGTATTATTCAGTTTCCATGTAATTGATATTTTTTCCTTGCTGTTTCTGTTGCTAATTTCTACCTTGATGGCGTTGTGGTCAGAGAGGATCCTTTGTATTATCTCACTGTTTTGGATCTTGTTGAGGATTGCTCTGTGCCCTAAGATGTGGTCTGTTCTGGAGAATGTTCCATGTGTATTGAAAAAGAATGTGTACTTTGCAGCTGTAGGGTGGAGTGTTTTATATATGTCTATGAGGTCAAGTTGGCTGATTGTGCCCTTTAGGTCTTCTGTATCCTTGTTGAGTTTCTTTTTAGATGTTGTGTTCTTTACTGAGAGTGGTGTGTTGAAGTCTCCTACTATTATTGTGGAACTGTCAATTTGTCTTTTCAGTGCTGTTAGAGTTTATGTGTTTTGGAGCCCTGTCATTGGGTGCGTAGATGTTTATTATGGTTATGTTTTCATGATGGATTTTCCCCTTAATCATTATATAGTGTCCTTTGTGTTTTATGGTGGATTTTGTTTTAATGTCTATTTTATCTGAGATTAATATTTCCACTCCTGCTCTTTTTTGATAGTTGTTTGCTTCATATATTTTTTTCCAACCTTTGATTTTCAATAAATTTACATCTTTCTTTCTAAGGTATGTCTCTTGTAGACAGCATATTGATGGATCCTGTTTTTTTATCCATTCTCTCACTCTTCGTCTCTTTATGGGTACATTTAGGCCATTTACGTTCAGTGTTTATTGATAGGTGTGAGTTTATTTCTGTCATTTAGTAGTGCCTTTTTTTGTGGTGCTGAAGTTTTCTTTGTTCCTCTTACTCTCCTGTGCTGTATTCCTTTTGTTTGTGGAGTTTTTTTTTTTTTTTTTTCATTTCGTTTGTTTTTGTAGGTTTTGTTTTTACTGAGACTTTATGTTTTTCCTCTTTATTTTTATGAATAGGTTTGTTAACTTTGTGTTTACCATGAAATTTACCCTTATCTTATCTAAGTTTGTAGCAGTCTATTACTACTTGGTATTGGCTTGCCTTCCTCTCCATTAGAGGGTTCTACACCTACACCATTTATTCCCTCTCTTATTTTTGTGATATTGTTGTTATTTACAGATTAACTGCTCTGATTCCCTGTAGTATTTCTTTTGGTTTTGGATAGTCCTTGAGAGTTCATTTCCTAGATTGGTATCTGGCTGGTACGATCCTGCTTCCTAGATTCAGCCTGTGAGCTTATGTTGTTCTCAGATTGAAGGACTCTGTTTAATAAGTCTTGTAAGTTGGTTTGGTTTTTACATATTCTCTTAATTTCTGTTTGTCTGGAAATGTCCTAATTTTACCATCATATTTGAACGAGAGTTTTGCAGGGTATATTATTCTTGGCTGACAATTTTTTTCCTTCAGGGTTTTATATATGTAATTTCATTGCCTTCTTGCCTGCATCGTTTCTGCCGAATAATCTGAGCTTAGTCTTATTGTTTCTTCTCTGCATGTGACTTTTTGTTTTTTTTCAAGCTGCTCTCAGGATTCTTTGTTTGTCTTTGGTTTTGGTGAGTGTGATTATGATATGCCTTGGTGATTTTCTTTTGGTGTCTGTCCTGTATGGGTTCGTTGAGTTTCTTGGATGGCCAGCTCTTCATCTTTCATTGTATTGGGGAAGTTTTCTGTCAACAGTTCTTCAATGATTCTCTCTGTGTTTTCTGTTTTCTCCCCATTCTGGATCTCCGATCACTCGCAGATTTTTGCTTTTAGTTGTACCCCACATAATTCTTAGGGTCTCTTCATTTTTGTTCGTTCTTTTTTCTGATTTTTCCTCAGAGTTGTATCCAAGTATTTGTCTTCAGTTTCACTGATCCTGTCTTCCACTGTTTCAAACCTGCTTCTCAGCCCTTCTATGACAATGTCCATTTCTGAAGTCTTGTATCTTTTGGATTTCTGATTGTTGTCTTTGTATGATTTCTAGTTGTGAATTTATTTTGGCACTTAGTTCATGTATTATTTTCCTGAATTCTTCCATCTTTTTTGTCTGTATTTTCCATGAATTTGTCTGCCTCTTCCATGAATTTGTCTGTTTTTTCCTCATTTTTGCCTGCTTTTTGCTTCAACTCTTGGATGGTTCTGTATATTAGAGATTTGAATTCCCTATCTGGTAATTCTAGTGCCTTTTCTTCTACTGGAAAGTCATCTGGTGTTTTATTTTGGAAGCCTACTGAAACCATCCTGTCCTGTTTTTCTAAATGTTTTGATATTGTCTGCTGTCTTCGGGGCATTCGGTAGTTATTTTCCTCATTTATTGATTGTAGATTTGTTTCGTCCTGCTTTTTTGTTTTATTTGGCTATGTCTAAGCAGGCGGGCTGTGTGTTCTTTGTTGTTTGCTTGTCTGTGGGCACGATACTTTTAGCTTCCTTCTCCAATTGGCAGGTTCAGTCATGCAGAAGTGGTACAGCAGGACAGATGTAGCTGAAGAGAAGTTGCTGGAATGGGTTGTTTGTGGCACTTACTACAGCCACCAGGGCGGGCCAGTAATTAGTGCAGGGTACGTTCCGGTAGACCGTGCCCATGCTGCTTGGTGGTGTGATGTTCAGCACATGTTGCAGGTAGGCAGAATTGAGGGGAGAGATTGTGATTTGTGGAGTTAAGATGGGTATGGGAGAGAGGAGAGTGAGGATAGAGGAACCAGAGCCAAAAATGTACAAACAAAAAAGAGTGCTAGGGGAGCTTGCCATTGGAGTGGAGAGATGAGAGATCATGAAATAGAGAAAAACAGAAGAAGAAGAAAAAAAGAAAAAAATGAATAAATAAAAATTTAAAAGAAAAGTTCCCAGGGATCCCACTGGTGCAAGTGTGAGGTCTGGGGAAGTTGCTTCCAGGCCGTGAAGTTCAGCCTGGCTAGAAGAGGTGGAGGTGTCACTCAGCACAGGCATTCAGGGGACAGGAAGAGAAGGAATATATAGAGAAATGAAAAACTGAGTAATGAGGAAAGACAAAAAGGGACAAAGAGGGAAAAGAAAACAAAATAAAAAAAAAACAAGAAAAACCCCCCAAAAGCAGAAAAACAACCCCCAAAAAAACAAAAAAGAAATGTCCTCAGGGATCCCTTTGCGCATCTGTGCAAACTGAAAGGGTAGGTCCCAAGCCTGCGCAGTACTGCTCGGTTAGAATAGGCTCCCAATTCGAAAACAGAAAAAGAAAATAAACAAAAAAGACCTGGTATCCCACCAATGTGGCAGCATGGGCCAGGAAGCAGTTTCACATTCTTGCAGCATTTCACAGCCTTTTAGGAGGAAGCAAAGATGGCGCACAGAGCCAGGTATTTGAGAGGAAGGAGGAGGAGGTGGTGAGAGGTAAGGAAGAAATCTAAAAAAGCGGAAAAAAGCAACACCAGCAGCCAAGCAAAGGCACTCAGGGAGCTGGCCAGTGCTGGCAGGTGGAATCCAGGCGACACTGGGGTGAAGCTGGTGCTTCCTGGCCAAGGGACTGTGGCTGCAGGAAGCAGAGGAGGCCGAGTGGGGGTGAAGAATGGTGAGGGGTGGGAAAGTGTATATCGCTGGTTACCGGTTGTTCTGTCTCCTGCTGGAAGCTCTGTGAAGCTGCTTTCTCATACGCCCTGTTCGCTGATCTCTAATAGAAGTCCAAGATGATGGATCCATGCTGCATTATCTGATAGGGGACCTCTGCATGTATGTCTCCTTGCTGTCTGTTCTCTGTCAGTTTCTTATTCCATTCGGTGTTTGGCTGAGTTCTCTATCTCTTCATTTTATGCTTAGGGTTTCAGGATAGCCATTTTTTCTGGCTTAGTTTTTTGAATCTTTGCTGAGAAGGGACGGCATGGTGTGTCTTCCTGTAGCGCCATGTTGCCTGGAAGTCTCTGAATTCTCTATTTTGGATACAAATTTTTTCCAGTCCCTTAACAGTATTTTTTGCAGAGTACAAGTTTTTCATTTTAATGAAGTTCAACATCAGTTTTTTTCTTTCTTTGATCATGCTTTTGGTGTTGTGTCTAAACTCATTGCCAAACCCAAGGTCACCTAATTTTTTTCCTATGCTAGCTTCTAGAAATTTTATACTTTTGTGTTTTACATTTAGGTCTGTTAGCAATTTTGAATTAATTTTTTTAAAACTGTATGGTTAATGTCTTAGTCATCTAGTGCTGCTGTAACAGATATCACAAGTGGATGGCTTTAACAAAGAGAAATTTATTTTCTCACAGTCTAGTAGGCTACAAGTCCAAATTCAGGGTATCAGCTCCAGGAGAAGACTCTCTCTCTGCGGGCTCTGGAGGAAGGTCCTTGTGGTGCATCAGTCTTCCCTTGGTCTGGGAGCATCTCAGCACAGGAACCTCAAGTTCCAAAGGGTGCACTCTACTCCTGGCACTGCTTTCTTGGTGGTATGAGGTTCCCATGTCTCTCTGCTTGCTTCTGTCTTTTATATCTCAAAAGAGATTGGCTTAAGACACTACCTAATCTGTGAACCTCATCAATATAACTGCCGCTAATCCATTTTATTACATCATACTGATAGCATTTACAACACATAGGGAAATTACATCAGATGATAAAATGGTAGACAATCATACAATACTGGGAATCATGACCTAGCCAAGTTTACAGATATTTTTGGGGGATGTAGTTTAATCCATGACAGTTAATATCTAGATTCATTTTTTTTGCATGTGGATGTCCTGTTGTTCCAGCACCATTTGTTAAAAAGCAGAGATCAGTAGACTACATTTGTGTGGGTCTGTTTTCGTGCCCTTGTTTGTTCCATTTAAATATTTGTCTATTCTTTCACCGATACCACATTGACTTAATTACCGTAGCTTTATAGTAAGTCTTGAAATCAGGTAGTTATCAGTCCTCCAACTTTGTTGTATTGGCTATTCTGGGTCTTTTATCCTTCTTTAAAAACTTTAGCATAATTTTGCCAGTATTCAGAAAGTAATTTATTGAGATTTTGATTGGGATTGTGTTGAATCTATAGGTCAGTTTGGGAGGAACTGACATCTTAACAGTATTGAGTTTTCCTGTCCATGATCATGAACTCTCTCTCCACTTATTTAGATCTTTGATTTTTTTTTTCCACTGGACTTCTATACTTTTCCTCATATAGATAGACATTGTGTATTGTTAGATTTATACTATTTCATTTGTTTTTGGTGCTAATGTAAATGATATTTTTAATTTCAAAATCCACTTGTTCAATGCCAGTGTATAGGAAATTAAGTGACTTTGTAGATTAACGTTGTATTCTGTGACCTTGCTGTAATCACTTATTAGTTCCAGATGTTTTCAGTTCTTTGAGATTTTCTACATAGACAATCATATCATCTGCAAACAAAGACAGTTTCATTTCTTTCTTCTCAAGCTATATATCTTTTATCTGCTTTTCTTGTCTTATTGCATTAGCTAGGACTTTGCAGTATGCTGTTGAATAGGAATGGTGACGGGACATACTTGTCTTGTTTTTGATCTTAGGGAGAAACCATTGCGTTTCTCACCATTAAGTATGATGTTACCTACATGTTTTTTGTAGATACTCTTTATCAAACGAAGGGAGTTTCCCTCTATTTTTAGTTTACTGAAAGTTTTTTTTTTAATCATGAATGGGTGTTGGACTTTGTCATGCTTTTTCTGCATATATTGATATGATCATGTGACTTTTCTTTAGACTGTTTATGTGATGGATCACATTAATTGATTTTCGAATGTGGAACCAGCCTTGCAAACCTGGAATAAATATGACTTGGCCATGATGTATAATTCTTTTATACATTGTTGGATTCAGTTTGCTAATATTTTGTTGATAATTTTTGCATCTATGTTCATGAGAAGTATTGGTCTGTAGTTTTCTTTTCTTGTAATTGCCTATTTTTGGTATGAGGCTAATGCTGGCCTCATAGAATAAGTGAGGAAGGGTTCCTTCTGCGTCTGTTTTCTGGAACATTGATACCATTTCTTCCTTAAATGTTGGGTAGAATTCACCAATGAAACTATCTGGGCCTGGTGTTTTCAGTTTTGGAAGGTTGTTAATTTATGACCAATTTCTTGAATAAATTTATATTAACTATTTCTCATCCGAGTTTTAGCAGATTGTATCTTTCAAGGAATTGTTCTGTTTTGCCTAAATTACCAAATTTTAGGGCACAGAGTTGTTATAACATTCCTTTATTGTCTTTTTATGTCCATGGGATCAGTAGTGCTTTCAATTTAGATAATTAGTAATTTGTGTCTTCTCTTTTTTTGATTAGCCTGGCTAGAGTTTATCAATTTTATTGAGATTTTCAAAGAACCAGCTTTTTGTTTCATTGATTTGTTTTTGTTATTGTTTTCAATTTTACTGATTTCTGCTATGATTTTAACTGTTTTTCTTCATATTATTTATGTGAAAAAGTATCAAAGAAATCAAAATTGTATTCTAACAAGAGTAAAATAATATAGAGTAATGTCATTTTGTACCTACTGAAGATTTTCTTGTTTCAAACACACATTTTTGGAACCTAAAATGTTATTACTTGTTGTTGTTAGGTGCCATTGAGTCGGTTCTGACTCATGGCAACCCTGTTTACAACAGAATCAAACACTGCTTGGTCCTGCGCCACCCTCATAGTCATTGCTATGCTTCAGCCCATTGTTGCAGCCACTGTGTCAGTCCGTCTCATTGAGGCTCTTCCTCTTTTTTGCTGACCCTCTGCTTTACCAAGCATGATGTCCTTCTCCAGGGACTGGACCCTCCTGATAACATGTCCAAAGTGGGAACCCAAAGTATTCCACTAAAATTCCTAAGAAGAAACATGGCATTCAACATGGTTGAGGAAATGTACAAACATAGCACCAGAACCTTAACTTACTCAGAATCTCTGAATAGAATGGGCCAGATTTTATGAGTTTAATCCCATAGTTGAGTACATCCTTCCTGGATTTTTAACTCCAGATCTGTGAATGGGATTTAGGATGTCAGTTAACCTCATGAAATTGTACATAAAAAAAAAAATATATATATATATATATATATTTTTTGGTATACATATAAATGTGTGTGTGTGTGTGTGTGTGTGTGTGTGTTTTGGGCTTTAAGTGAAAGTTTACATTTCAAGTCAGTTTCTCATACAAAAATTAATACACATACTGCTATGTGACCCTAGCTGCTCTGACTATAATGTGACAGCACATTCCTCCTTTCCACCCCAAATTCCCCATGTCCATTCAACCAGCTGCTGTCCCTTTTTGCCTTCTCATCTTGTCTCCAGACAAGAGCTACCCATTTAGTCTAATGTATCTGCTTGAGCTAAGAAGCACATTCTTCACGAGTATCATTTTATGTCCCATATTCCAGTCTAATCTTTGTCTGAAGAATTGAGTTTGGGAATGGTTTCAGTTCTGGGTTAACGGAGAGTCCGGGAGCCATGTCTTCTAGGGTCCCTCCAGTCTTAGACCATTAAGTCTGGTTTTTTTACTAGAATTTGAGTTCTGCGCCCCACTTTTCTCCCGCTCTGTCAGGAACTCTCTGTTGTGTTCCCTGTCAGGGTAGTCATTGGTGGTAGTCGGGTACCATCTAGTTCTTCTGGTCTCAGGCTGATGGAGTCTGTGGTTTATGTGGCCCTTTCTGTCTCTTGGGCTAATATTTTCCTTGTGTCTTTGGTGTTCTTCATTCTCATTTGCTAAATATGTATTTTTATAAGGAAAAGTCCCATAGCTTTCAACTGATTATCAAGGAAGTTCCTGGCTTTAAACAAAAAAGTGTGGAGAGTGCCATGAGTGAAGGAGGCTAAGAATTTTTGGTCTTCCTTGTGAATAAAACATTATACTAGTCATTTTAGGGTATGCACAAGGATGAGATGATTCTCATCTTTAATACAATAAGTGAACTAACATTTGTTGAACTGTCACCAAAAGCCAGGCACTGAACTGAGTGAGTATCATAACTCATGCATTCAAACCAGGAGATGGGTTGGGGTCTCAGCATTTTACAGATGAGGAACAGCAGCTATAGTGGGAAGCTCTCAGCTCAAACCTGGCTCTATTACTGAGTAGCTGGGTCACCTTGTATGTGTTACTTAGTCTCTGAGTCTTAGTTTCTTCACTGGTAAGACCAACCTTGTAGGAATCTTGTGAGGATTACAGAGATTGTATTTGAGAAATGGTTAGTGTGATGGGTGTCTTGCTCAGATTAAACAATAAATGCTAGTTATGAGGAACAAATTAGAAAGATTAAAGAACTTGCCTCCGAGTCATAGCATAGAAATGGTAGAACTTACTGTCTAATTGGGGAAATCTGATCAATTTAATGCTAATCCAAGAAGGCCTCATCACTGCATATTCAAATCTAAGAAATTTTTATGGACAAAGAGGAGTCCTATGTCTGAAAGAATGAATAAAATTGGTTTAGGATGGCCCTTCTCAGTTTAGAATTAAGCCCTATGACCCTAAGGCATAAATCGTATGTAAGGAAGTAACCTATTTCTTATGCACCTAGAAGGTTCTAGCTATGTACGTCATTGGGAAACTTGTGATATAGTCATTTAGGTTATTTCTGTAGCGCCTAAGTCTCTTATGGAACCCTATTTAAGAAGGGCTGGTTTAGGAGATTGAAGGGAAGAGAATGTGTCCAGGAGAAACATTTCAACAACAATATAGAGGTAAGAATGCCTAAAACCGTTTAGAGAAGAGTAGATAGATTGCAGATTAAAGCAGAGAATATACTGCCATACTCGGAGATATTGCAAGCTTGGTTCCAGAACACTGCAATAAAGTGAATATCCCAATAAAGTGAGTCACGTGAATTTTTTGGTTTCTGCATATAAAAGTTATGTTTACACTATACTGTAGTCTATTGTGTGCAATAGCATTGTCTAAAAAAAATGTACATACCTTAATTAAAAAAATACCTTATTGTTTAAAAATGCTAAGCATCATCTGAACCTTCAGCAACTTGTAATCTTTTTGCTGGTGGAGGGTCTTCCCTCGATGTTGATGGCTGCTGACTGATCAGGGTGGTGGTTGCTGAAGGTTGGGGTGGCTGTGGCAATTTCTTAAAATAAGGCAACAGTAAAGTTTGCTGCATTTATTGACTCTTCCTTTCAAGAAAGATTTCTCTGTAGTATGCGATGCTGTTTGATAGCATTTTGCCCACAGTAGAACTTCTTTCAAAATTGGAGTCAGTCCTCTAAAAACCTGCCGCTGCTTTATCAACTAAGTTTATGTAATATTCTGAATCCTTTGTTGTCATTTCAACAAATGTTCACAGTATCTTCACCAGGAGTAGATTTCATCTCAAGAAACCACTTTCTCTGCTCATCCATAAGAAGCAACTCCTCATCCATTAAAGTTTTATTATGAGATTGCAGCAATTCAGTTACGTCTTCAGGCTCTACTTCTAATTCTAGTTCTCTTGCTGTTTTCACTACATCTGCAGTTACTTCCTCCACTGAAGTCTTGTTGTTGTTAGGTGCTGTTGAGTCAATTCTGACTCATAGTGACCCAGTGTACGAAACACTGCCCAGTCCTGTGCCATCCTCACAATTGTTGTTATGCTTGAGCCCGTTGTTGTAGCCACTGTGTCAGTCCATCTCGTTGAGGTTCTTCCTCTTTTTTGCTGACTGTTTACTTTACCAAGCATGATGTCCTTTTCCAGGGACTGATCCTTCCTGATAACATGCCCAAAGTATGTAAGATGTAATCTTGCCATCCTTGCCTCTAAGGAGCATTCTGTTTATGTACTTCTTCCAAGACAGATTTGTTTGCTCTTTTGACAGTCCGTGGTATATTCAATATTCTTTGCCAACACAATTTGAAGACATCCGTTCTTTAGTCTTTCTTATTCTTCATCCAGCTTTTGCATGCATATTAGACGATTAAAAACACCATTGCTTGGGTCAGGCGCACCTTAGTCTTCAAAGTGACATCTTTGCTTTTTAACACTTTAAAAAGGTCTTTTGCAGCAGATTTGCCATTGAAATGCGTCAAAAGCCTTGAACCCCTCAAAGTTATCCATGAAGGTTGGAATCAGCTTCTTCCAAATTCTTATTAATGTTGGTATGTTGACCTCTTCCCATGAATCACAAATGTTCTCAATGGCGTCAGTGTACTTTGCCCAGATCTGTCAGAGGAATCACTATCTGTGGCAGCTATAGCCTTATGAAATGTATTTTTAAATAATAAGACTTGAAAGTTGAAATTACTCCATGATCCATGAACTGGAGAATGGATGCCATATTAGCAGAAATGAAAACAAGATTAATCTCCTTGTACATCTTCATCAGAGCTCTTGGGTGACCAGGGGCATTGTCAATGAGCAGTATTATTTTGAAAGGAGTCTTTTTTTCTGAGCAATAGATCTCAACAGTGGGCTTAAAATATTCAGTAAACCATGTGTAAACAGATGTGCTTTCATCCAGGCTTGTTCCATTTATAGAGCACAGGCAGAGTAGATTTAGCATAATTCTTAAGGATCATAGGATTTTCAGAATGGTAGATGAACATTGACTTTAACTTAAAGTCACCAGCTGCATTAGCCCCTAACAAGAGAGTAGCCTGTCCTTTGAAGCTTTGAAACCAGGCATTGACTTCTCCTCTCTATCTATGAAAGTCCTAGATGATGTCTTCTTCCAATATAAGCCTGTTTTGTCTACATTGAAAATCTGTTGTTTAGTTTAGCCACCTGCATCAATTATCTTAGGTAGAGCTTCTGGATAACTTGCTGCAGCTGCTGCATCAGTACTTGCTGCTTCACCTTACACTTTTATGTTATGGAGATGGCTTCTTTCCTGAAACCTCATGAACCAAAGTCTGCTAGCTTCAGACTTTTTTTCTGCAGCTTCCTCACCTCTTTCAGCCTTCATAGAATTGAAGAGAGTTAGGGTCTTGCTCTGAATTAGTCTTTGGCTTAAGGGAATGTTATGACTGGTTTGATCTTCTATCTAGACCTTCTAAAATTTTCTCCATATCAGCAATAAGGCTGTTTCGCTTTCGTATCATTTGTATGTTCACTGGAGTAGCACTTTTAATTTCCTTCAAGAACTTTTCCTTTGCATTCACAACTTGGCTAACTGTTTGGCACAAGAGACCTAGCTTTTGGCCTGTCTTGGCTTTTGACATGCCTTCCTCACTAAGCTTAATCATTTCTAGCTTTTGATTTAAAGTGAGAAACGTGGGACTCTTTCTTCCACTTGAACACTTGGAGGTGATCATAGGATTATTAATTGGCCTAATTTCAATATTGTCGTGTCTCAGGGAATGGGGAGGCCTGAGGAGAGGGAGGGAGATGGGGGGGATACTGGTCAGTGGGGCAGTCAGAACACACACAACATTTATCATTTAAGTTTGCCATCTTATGTGGGCATGGTTTGTGGCACCCCAAAACAATTACAATAGTAACATCAAAAATCACTGATCACAGATCACCATAACAGATATAATAATAATTAAAAAGTTTGAAATATTGTGAGAATTACTAAAATATGACACGGTGACACGAAGTGAGCACATGCTGTTGGAAAAATGACTCCAATAGAGGTTGACACAGGGTTGCCACAAACCTTCAATTTGTAAAAAAATGCAATATCTGTGAAGCACAATAAAACGAAGTATGGCTGTAGAATTATGTAAGGTAAGGCAAAAAGTATAGGTTGGGGTAGAATTTTGGGAAACTCTTGAGTGCCATGTTAAAGAGTATTTCTTGGGAACCATGTAAACCTAGTTTGGGATTGGGAATAAGGGTGGATATATAAGTCTGTTATTTCTGGAAGATTTACCTTGATCACAAGTGTACAAGACAGGAACAAGTGGAGACTTGAAGCATTGTAGCTATTTATGAGCAAATTCTGTGTGCATGGTGCCAGATTGAGAACTACACAACTAGGAAACTATTGCAATAACCTCAGCCTAAGTGGATTACTAGTAGAAATGAGAATGGAAAAGAAGAAATCTTCCTTAAGCAATTTTTTTAAATCACTACAACATTTTTATACAGACATTGTACTTCTTCCAAGTACGTATTTCACAGTGGCTCTTTGAGGTAAAGTAGTTAGGCTGTAGCACTAAGCTAATGGCAGAACCAGGACTGTATGATTGCTCTTCTAGACTTCTTTAACTGTAGGCATTTGAAGGTGTGACTCTTTCTAAATATAGCACTTAGGACCATAAAAAAAAAAAATGCAATTTAGGATTGTAAGAAATATGTAAATCCATTCACGTATACTTTTATTCATTTAAAATATTTGGACAGTTCAGTTTTAAGATTACCTTATAAGATTACCAGCAGATGGATGTGAGGTGCTTTTATGTTGAGTCGTTCAGAAATGCTAGGTTACTAAGATTGTGGAAAATATTCTGTTAACTAAGTTGGAAAATTTATAGAAAATTGAACTGGCCTTTACAATTTTGTCTGCTTTTATAGGACCTGAGGAAAGCTGGATTGCTGATTTTTGCTAATAAACAAGATGTTAAAGAATGCATGACTGTAGCAGAAATCTCCCAGTTTTTGAAACTCACTTCTATTAAAGATCATCAGTGGCATATCCAGGCATGCTGTGCTCTTACTGGCGAGGGGTAAGAATTCGTCCTTTTAGATGACATGTATTTGGCTTAAAAACATGTTTCTTCTTAAAATCAAGAAGTATTTAAGTCTACCATGTACAAAGAATTGTAAGGGAGAAACATAGCCCATGTCTACTATCAGAGTTTTTAGTATGGTTCTGTAAAGAGTAAAACACACAGCATGCACATAATACACACAAAACATACATGAACTAAGAGATGTAAGTATGTATATGATATGGCTGCTGCAGGCATGCAGAGAAATGGAAGTGCCATGGAGAGCTAGAGAAAGGAGCTAACATTGCTGAGCATGCCCTGTGTCTTGAGTGCTTTCCATATGGTGTCTCATTTAATCCTCATAACAATCCTGCAGACCAGTTGTTTTCAATTTGCATTTTATGAATAAAGAAGCTGAAATACAACAGGAGAGGATTCATGTGTGAAACTAGTTTGGGGATAGTCTCTCTTGCCACCTGTGTTGTCGAGAGGGTGTTGTTGCACATTTTTTACAAAATGAGTTAGAACTGGAGAGAGTGTGGTATGAAGGTCCTTCTTTCTCAAATGAGAGGTATTTGAATTTGCAGTAGAAATTCTAGTTACAGTTGGAAATTACAGTTGAATTTTGCCGTGGTGTGGTACTCAGAGGTGAAAAGATTTCAAGAAGGAAGTAGTGGTCAGCATGGTCAAATGTAAGGTCAAAGACTAGTAGGATGGAGAGAGTACCATTGAATTTAACCATAAATGAGTAAATTCAATCAGACAGTTGGGTCAGAAGCAAATTCTGTGTCTTGGGAAAGTGGACATGGGTAAGTGCAGTTTAAAGAGGAAGTAGATTTTTGGAAACAGCAGTTTTGGCAGGAAGGGGAATGACACGAGATGAAATAGAGGAGGTTTTAGAAATAGGATAAAAAGCTAAAAGAAGGAGCAAGCTAAAGTAAAGTAGTTGTTTTTCCAAAATATGTTGGCTCTGTATATATTTAAAAGCATAGAAAAAAGAACTGGAGATGAAGGATTCTAAATAGAAGTTCTAAATTTCTGGTGTTAGGAAACGATAGAGGCTTAGGGCATAGAGGTGAGTTAGCTGAAGGACAGTGGGAGAAATTCTCTTTCTTTTAAGACGGTGGTGAAGAATGAACCACTAAGGCTGAGCCATTGAAGCTGAATCTTACTCAGTGAAGTAGAAGGCACTATCACCTGATTGGTGTTTCTGGGTAGTGCAAATGGTTAAAGCACTTAGCTATTAACAAAAAGGTTGGTGTTTCGGATCCATGAGAGGTACCTCAGAAGAAAGGCCTAGTGATCTACTTCTAAAAAATCAGTCATTGAAAACCTTATGGAGCACAGTTCTATTCTGATGCATGGAGTCACCACGAGTCAGGTCAACTCAACAACAACTGTTTGTTTATTACCTGCTTACAGCAATTTGGAAGAGCATGATTGGAACCTTAATAAAGCAAATTTGTTCATTAAAAAGTCACATAATACTGATTATCCATATATATCGTTGTCTTTCAAACGTCTTTAAGCAAAATCACTGATTATAGTACTAAATCTGACAATAAAGACAGCGTTATCTAGGATTCACATAATATTGAATTTATGTATGTTGATAGTTGAGCAATTGTGTAGAAAATCTGTCATTGATTAGGATACATACTAACTCTGGCAGTTGAATTTTTAAAAGAATAAATTAATAGGTGATGGTATCTTTTCAAATCTTCGTTCATGTGGACTTCCATTTGTTGGGGAAATGCTTTTCTTTCTCTCCTCAAGATCCAAATTCTTGGTTTTAATATTGATCAGCATTTTGGTTCAGTGGATTGGAAATCACAGACTTTGTAGGCCCGATTTCGATTTACTTGTACTATTTGCTGAGTTTCCTCTGTGATATGGGAATGATTTCAATCTCAGTGTTGTGAACATTAATTAAGGTAATGGATGTAAAATGCTTAGCATAGCTTCTTCTTTGCTATTAAGTAACTACTGCTCATTAAAGACAATTATCTATTTACTTCATTGTCATATTTTTGTGTGTTTGTCTTTTCTAATATTAGAGTCATACTTAAACAAAATTTTGAATCTGTTTTTTTTAAATTAACATTGTAGCATAGTTTCTCCTATCTATAAAAGCTCATCATAGATTCTATTAATGCTGCATATAAATCCTTCATATTGTTGTAATGTGATATGTATGACCATTTCTCTCTTGCTAAACATTTTGTTTCTTTTACTATAATGAACATCCCTTTCTATATTTTGAATTATGTTCAATTACTTGTTGTGTAGTGATAACTAGATGTTAGTAATGTGAGATATTTTATTTCCTTCTAATTTTTTTTATATATAGTTGTAACATACATATTATGTATATACTGTGTTTTAACAATGCTGTTGTTAGATGCCATCAAGTCAGTTCCAACTCATAGCAACCCTGTGTACAACAGAACAACCCTACTATATATTTAACAACCCTACTATATATTAGGTTTGATATCCTGCCTTTTTTCTTCGTTTTTATCATGAGCATTTTACCATATCATGAAAATCTTTGAAAGGAAAGTTTTTAATAATTTATTAAGCTTTTCCTCTTCTTCTAGACATTTAAATTCTGCTTTTTTCCTATTAAAATTGCTTTAATGAGTAGTCTTACATGTAAATCTGTATGCATCCATGATTATTTTCTTAGGATACATTTCTAGAAATGGAAAAAAGGTAAAATCAAAACCAAACCCACTGCTATCAAGTCGATTCTGACTCTCACGACCCTATAGGATTTTCAAGGCCATAAATCTCTATGGAAGCAGACAGCCACATCTTTCTCCCGTGGGACGGCTGGTGGGTTCGAACCACCGACCTTTTGGGTAACAGCCAAGTGCTTTAATAGGGTTGAAATTTTATATATATATGTTTTTATTATATATTGCCAAGTTGTTTCTATAGTCATTCATTGTATAATTTATGAGCCCCTTTCATGTGTCAGGCAGTGTTCTAGGTACTAGAGATATAGCAGAGAGCCAAAAAGACACTGGTGTTGTGGGTATATATGAAAATAAGATTTCACTGCAATAGCACCAGCATTGAATATTCTTGGTTTTTAAATCTTTAATGTTTAAGTAAATGTAAAATTATATCTTCTTTTGATTTGCTGTTCATAGATTTTTAGTAAGGAGCCTTGGGGGCGCAGTGGTTAAGCTGCTAACCCAAGTCTGCGATTCGAACCCATCAGCTGCTCTACAGGATAAAGATGTGGCAATCTGCTTCCATAAAGATTACAGCCTTTAAAACCCTATGGGGCAGTTCTACTCTGTCGCTGTGAGTCAGAATTGACTGGGCGGCAATGGGTTTGGGATTTTTCTTTTTTTGGTTTTCAGATTTTCAGTTCAAAATTTAATCCAATGATTTTATTTTCTTTATAGATTGTGCCAAGGACTTGAATGGATGATGTCACGATTTAAGATTAGATGATCTCTACTGACCTCTTCTCATAGACTTTGTATAAACGAAGTGCTGGACTTTACCTGAAAGCTGCAAAAATTAATGGTTTAGGTATATTTATAATAAACTGATTTAAACTTTTTCTATAAGAAGACAAATTAAGACCACTTATTTGAAAACAAAGATGAAGTCTCACCTTCCAATTTGGTTTCTCATTAGTTCCTTCCAAAGTAAGGTCTTAAAGCTGTGATTGACATTTTTCTCATAATGAATCCTCTCAGGACATTGTGTAGCCTGTGGTAAGTACAAAGGGAGAGGAAGACAATTTTAAGTTTGGGAACTTTATCATCAGTATAACCCTCCCTAGTTGAATGTTACTTTCTTTTTGTTCCATTAAGTCAGAGTACAAATCAGCACAGATACTCAGTTTCCAATATTTTAAAATGTAATGCTACTTATGAAAAGTATTTTGTGTAAGGTTGCATATGTATTGTGTATATACCTCAAGTTCAAGTTAATGGCTTTGACTTATGTCTAAAGAATAGTGAATAACACAAAAATTAATAATATCCTTAAATATAGCCATAATGACATGAGTACTGGCATTGGTGGTAAGTGCCATTTTGAACTTTTCCCCTTATGTTCTCTGTATTGTACTAACCAGTCCCCAAAAATCATTGAGCTGCTTTAGAAGATAGAAGAGGAGAGGAAGAAAGTTTGACATTTTGTACCTGTTTTCTTGTTGATCAAATAACATACAGAAACATGTAATGCAGCTGAGTGGAATATATATCAAATATATCAAGTCCTTGGCTTAGTATTTCTAATGGGCAGAATTGCACAGTGAGCAATTATTATCAGATTATTAACTTTCTTGGTCCACTGCCATCTGTGTTATTGAATAAACTGTTAATCCATTAGTCAATCAATAGTGATTACAATTATCAAGTGTTTTCTTTTTTTTCAGGATTAGTAGAAAACTGTTGTGTGAGACATGTCTATCCAGAGAAGTAACATTCTATAAATATTATCAGATAATTTAGCTAGAGTATTTTTAGGTATTAAATTATATGTCAAGCATTTAAAGTGAATTTGAGATTAAAAGGAGAGACTATTTTCCAAGCAACAACTATAATTTCTTATTTTGTAAGTTTCTTATTTTAGTTTGAGATTTTTTATTTCCATTAGTTGTGTTGTATTCTTCTTCCACCACATGAAAACATGGTTTGACAATTAGAAGACACATGTTTGTTCATTGCTTTTAAGAATTCGGTTTAAAAATTGATTGATGTGATGTATTATTTTTGCTAAAGTAACTTGGCCCATTATACCTTTTATGTTTGCTTAAGATTTTTTTTTTTTTCCCCAAGATTAGAAAGTTGAAGGTGTTTCTATCATTACTGTTCACAAACTTATCCTTAATGTGTTAAAACATTTTCTTGGGTATTCTATTTGTAACTTTTATATCCTGAAAATCTGACAACTAATCAAAATTGGCATGTTTTAGAATATTCAAGAAGAAAAAATGACTGCTTTTAATAACAGCCTTTTAGATTTCATAAAGATTTCAGTGGGAAGTGGTAGTATATACTCTAAACATTGACAAAACTTTGAAAGTTCATTTCAGTAAAATATAAAATACTCAGTATCTAAATCCAAGTCAGGCATGGGAGATTAGTATCTAATATTGGATGTTTTGTGTTTTATATTGTAATGCTTAAGACACAAGTATAATCTTTTAGTATTTGTCAAAACGCTTTTATGAAAGTAAATCCTAACTTACTAAGCTTTATTTATTCATATGTTTTCAAGCTTTTTCAAATCACCATTAAAATTACTTGTTATATATTTTAAATTCCTGTAAAAACCCAGATTTATCTTGTAAATGTTGCAGTTTCATCAGACAACTATTCTGTAAAGTAGCCCAGCAAATGTGCACATTTCATCCTTTTGTCTTTTAATTTGAGTAATCGTGTTAAGTCCCTTGGGTTGCTGCCCCATCAGTTCAGCAAGATAGGACATTCCCTTGTCATCAAGGTGTTGGCTTAAATTTATTCTTAATTGGATATTTAAAGCATGCAATATGTTACTGTTGCTTAGTGTGGTAGATTATCGATAGAACATCATAAGAATGCATGGAATCTTACACCACATTTACAAAACTTAATTTTTTTGTTGTTGCCATTATTTTCTACCCTTCTAGGCTAGGCATTAGAAATAAGGTGGTACCTGTGGTTTACTTGTATATAAAACAGAAATTATAGCTGGAGAAGAAAAAAAAGATTTAAATTCAAGTATGAAAATGTCAATCATTTTGACAGTATTAACTTCCAAATAGAGGAGACCTGGTTGCGCAATAGTTAGCGCTCGGCTTCAGAGAACCTCATGAGTAGTCATACTGGCAATTTATATGTAGTATAAGTGGAATTAATTAAAGGGCAGTGCTTTTGGTTATTTAATATGCTACTTTTATGTGTAAAACAAACATATTTAGAGTCATTTTTCACGTCTTTGAGAAGAACAAAGCTTCGTACCTCTGTACATGTGGCTGGATTTAAATATTCTGTTTTTGATACTGATTTTAAAAGTAGTAAAACTTCTCTTGATATCTAGATGAAAGTAACCATATGCTACAAGCATTTAAATATATTTAATTTGTCATAATAGCATTTATAAAGTATATCTTACATATTATATCGAGGGCTCTTACTTGAAATTTTCTGTTCTTTTTAACTTTCTAGCATATCTTGACCCTCATGACAAAGAATACAATAAAGGCAGATGGGTTTGGGGAGAGGGGAAAGTGGGTGGGGAATTCATTTTCTTATATGACATTTTGCCTTAAGAATACAAAATGCTTTAGCACTGACCGATGGCATTTATAGTGCAGTTAAAGTGATTTTAGAAGTATGATATTAAATAGAGGGAAGAAGGGTTTCTGTTTTCTGGCCTTTGAGAAGTGCCTAGTAGGTAGTTACAGTGGGATTACAGAGAAGTGCAGGGAGCTTGAGGAAAGGCATAATGTCCGTGAGATTTTTTTTTTCCTTTTTGTCTGAGTGTATAGTATTAAGATGCCTAGAAGCGGGACTCGTTGTCCCCTCTATTACAGGCACTTTACATTTTTGCTGTGACTACAGCAACCACATACAGTACAGACAACCTCAAAATCTGTTTATATTAGTGTAAATAGAAAAACTGTAAACAACTTTCTCATTTGCTCTGCAGGCATTTTTTAGAATATCTCTCTAGTATGCTGTACTTTCTGTATAGGGGAATAGCAACACATTGTAAATTATTTGTCGAATTTGGGGTCATCTTCTCTCAATTACCCAGTGATATGCTGGTATCAGTCCCTCTTCCAGGGCTGGGTAGAGACAAGCTTTCTTTGTATGACTTAACTTTGACCCCTCCCGCTATCCAAATACAGTATGGAACTCCTTTTCTTGCATCAGGGTTGGCTTTCCCATACCTCAGCTATCCCTTACTCTCCTATGTCTTCATTCATCATCAATGAAGATGTTATCTCAGTCTGCAGGTATTCTAAATTCTGCCTATACCCATTCTTCCTCAACCCACTAGTTTCTAAGTAGGTTCTTCACATCCTTGCTATCCCCCCACCACTGGCTTGATTCACTGATTTGGGCTTTGTTCATTAGAGAGCATTGTTAAAGTTACTGAGTCCATCAAAAGGCCTGTTTGCTGCCTGTACAGCATATAGATGCCAGTAGTCCTACCTAATCATTTAAATTATACTGTATTTGGCATTTTAATGTTTCTTAATTTTACCTTCATCTGCTGAGAAGTAGATCCAGAAAGATAAGAAAACCACCTAGACTCTGCACAGAGGGGATTAAGTTATATGTGTATTATCTTCCCAGTACCAAGAATGGGCTGTGTTTTGAAGAATATCAGTGTGAATAATTTAGGTTCATAAAAAGATGCCAAACCGTATTTATATGTTGTGTTTGACCTAAAGAAATCCTAGAAACCATTGCCCACATTCCATTTTTCCCTCTCATGTTTACTTAACAAAAATAAGCGTTAGATGTCTGAAGGAATAAGTAGTGAGGAGCCTGTCTTTACAAATGGGCTTTAAAAGACATCAGAATAATCAACCATCATGTGTTGACTTTTTGTAGATGTGACAGTAGTATGGAAAATACTCTTTAAAGCTCTACTTATACAGAAATAAAATTTCTGTATCGTGCTCCCTCAAACAACGTATAATAGATTATTTTAAGACTGTGATGGTGGAGTAATGGAAAGAAAGCTAGAATTTAAACCTTTGGATGCTAAAAAGTGACTGCTAATTGCTAAAATTATGTGTGGAGTTGTGAAGACATGTAACAGAATGCAGCTGGGATAGTTATGCAATATTTCTTAAAAATTGTCTAGCCCTTGTGTATTGTTCTAAAAACTAAACTTTAAATCTTTATCATGTTGCCTGCTAGATATACTGTTCTTTGGTAGAAAATTCCTATAGTCTGTACTCAAGAAGTGCCTAAAATTGTTTGTGATCATTTGTAAGTCCATCTAATAAATTATATGTGTTTTCTATAGTATTGTATGTGCTTGGCTTACTGACACATCCCTGAGGGTTTCTAAATCACAGCTTGTGCTTTATTTGAATAAAAAGCCTTGAAACTGAAGGTATCCATCAATAACCCTCAAACCATAGTTTAAGAAAGCATGAGCGAAACCAGTTTGTTCCCTTTCCTAATACAAATATTCCATGATCCTGGCATTAGTTAAGGCAGAGACTAGAAAACTGAACTCTATTCCTGTTTTGTTTTGTTTTTTTAATAGTTTTATAAACACACAGAAAATTATACTGTGTATTTGTATTTGCAAACTTTAATAAAAGTTGCTGCTTGTGTTAAAAGTAGCCTGTTAATTCTCCACATTCTTAGTATTTAGCAATTGTGTCACATCATTTAGATCTTGAGCCATTTCATTTGTGTGTATATGCCATAATCCTTCCTCTTCGTTTAGATTCTACTTACAAACCAAAATATTTGATAGAAACTTATTTTTCATTTATGCAGTTTTTTTTTCACTGACCATAGGGAGTAACTGTAAACTCTCGGGGCAGAGACTTGAGTGTATTTTCAGTGTTATGCAATTGTGTTCATATTATAAATCATCTTGCATGGAAGGTGAAAAGTTTAAATGCTTTTAGTTATAATGTATATTATCCCCTTTTCCCAAACTCCTCACATTGGTGATACACAGAATTTCTCTGATTATTGTTGCCTCTCTCGGTTGCTGTCAGTTACCGGTTGCTGTCGAGTGGATTCCAACTCATGGCAACCTCATGTGTGTCGCAGTAGAATGTGCTCCATAGGGTTTTCATTGATTGATTTTTCAGAAGTGGATCACCAAGCCTTTCTTCCGAGGTGCCTCTGGGCGGGATTGAACCTGTAGCAGCCAAGTGTTTAACTGTTTGCACCACCCAGGAACTCCCTTTTGGTTGCGAGAGTTGAGAAAAAGGTATACTAATTATTTTAATTTGTAGTTAAGGTACATTTTACTAATCTTATTGATTTTAAATAAGGTATATTCTTCTTGTAAATATTAATCTTTCTTATATTTTCCTAGAGAAACTTAAATCATGTTCCAATAATTCTCTTTGTATAAACCCCCCCCAAAATTAAACTCTGTACATTAACATAATTCAAGCCTCATTTAGTACAATAAACAAATTAGAAAACCTTTTGAAAATTTTTGGGTTTTTTGTATTGCAATTTCTAATACAATGAGAGGTTTTGAATCGATCTTTGCATGTAAGAAGAGGCGGAAATTTTGTCTTTTTTTATTTTATGAACCTGTGTTTCTCCGTATCCCAGGAAAATTTCACATGCCGGTAATTTTCCCAAAAGCGTGCACCTTAGAGCACTTAGGTGCTTTTGTGTTTCTTCAGTGTTGATGTGTTAGGTACCTAGAGAAATAATGTTTCAGGGCCTTCTTGACAAGACAACTTCATGGATGGTTGGAGGATATTTACGTTTGTGCTGAGGGAGGAAGAAAGTGACAGGTTGGAGTGGGTACCTCTCCATTGGTAAAGCAGTGCAGTCAGCTGCTTTGCAGATAGGGTACTTTGTGATAGTGTTTTTGTGTCCATAATTGACTGAAATGTCAAGCTCCAGAAATACAAGCCATTGAGGTGACCAGTAATAGGACCTTCTTTCGTAAACTTACTGGTAAGGAAATAGAGGAATAATGTCAAGGTATGTTTGAGGGGGGAAATGACAAGATTTTGCTGGTGAATTTCTATATCTAATATGTAAATTACCTTTTTAAAGTTGCATGTTAACATAGGATAAAGTAGTATCTCTGCTTTATGTTTTGAGTAAAAAGGAAAAAAAAGACTCAAATTGTTACTCTATTATGTACTATTACATACACCTTCTCTTTTAGAAAGGGTTAATTATAATTACTACTCACATCTGTATGTTGTCAGTGTTTTTATTCTGGTTTATTCTGAATGTGTGTAGATTCTTTATGGCAGCTCTATTTACTGCCAGTGCTGAAGTCTGCCTTGGCAATTGAAAAGTTATGATGGCTCCATTAGGCAAATGATAAAACTATTGTCCTGATCTTCTCTAGAAATCTTTTTCTAAAAATGAGTCAATTAATAGAGAGCTTTCTGTTTTTTACCTCTGGATGTTAGAATTGGACATGAGCCTGATAAATAGCAAACAGTTTAGGTTATTTGTCTTCAAATGTGAGAAAATCCTGGTCATTTTAAATGAATATTATTTAAAGTGAACATTGATGAGAATGGTCAATGGTTTATGAGGAAATAAAGTGGAGTGTGGAGAGGCATGTGTATACTTCAATATTCTCTTTCTCCTCTCTACCTGACTCTAAGCTCCAGGAGGGTAGCGACCATGAGTGTTGTGTTCCCAATTTCTGTCTCCCGGTGTAGAGCACAGGGCCTGGTATGTAACGGGTGTTCAATCTATTTTTTTTAATGAATGAACTATTAATTTTGTGACTTTTTCTCTCATCATGGACAAATTTTTCTTAAATAGTTGTGATTGTAACGTACATCATTTAATTCTGCCTTGTTTTAAAAGGGATTCAGGGTGAATCTATGTTCTCATTAGACCTTGTAGTAGAAACCAGATATTCAATATATACTTATTTCTTTAAAAATAACCTCAAAGCATCATGCAGTGGCAAATAAAGACGTACAAATTTTATTTATTTGAAATCTGTGGATCTGCATATAGGAATCTTAGGAATTGAAGTAGTAAATGATACAGCAGTTCTATTGGGAAAAAATCAGTGTCATCTTCTTGATCTTTTATGCCCTTCTTCAGTGGAATATCCTCTGGAATATCCTCTTCTCGTTATGAAATAACCTTTGTCCTTTGAAGTTGAGATTTTTCACAACATAAAATAGCCTCTGATGGTCATTTTTAACGTCTTTGTTCTGATCCTTGTCATCTTTCGGGATTCCATGAATTAGGCTGTCCACGTGACCAGTTATTCATGTTACTGCTTGCTTTGCATTGTAGCAGATTATTCTACATCAAAAGATATGTTCATTAAAACATTTTTTTGGAAATAGTCCCAGTGTTTGGATACTTTATTCCACTGCATTATTTTAATGGATATATCTTGTGTTTTACTGTATTTACTGTATTTTCTTATTATAAGGAATGATAGACATCTTCTGTTTAAGTCTTTTCTAATATTTAGGATTATTTCTTTTACTAGAATCCCAGAAGTGAAAACTACTGGATTAAATAGTATGAGTCCTCTTATTTCATGTATTCAATAATACTGTATAACTATTACCATTTAAAAAGAAAATTCTCCAGATTAATAGAATATGCATGTTGTTTTACTTTGCACTTATTTGATTATTAAGACTTTTGCTAGATGTTTCAATTTCCTTTTGTTTTTGTGCTTTGTTCATTTGTTAGTGGAATCTTAGTGTTTTTCTCATGAATGAAGCTCTTTATATAATAAATACATTAGCCCTTTGCCATGTTTATGCAGATTTCTTTCCAGTTTGCCCTGTAAATTTTTTAAATTTACAGGTATATAGAAGTGTTTTTTTAAATTATTATTTCTTTTATTATTGTACTTTAGATGAAGGTTTACAGAACAAATAGTTTCTCATTAAACAGTTAATACACATACTGTTTTATGACAATGGTTAACAACCCCATGGCATGTCAACACTGTCCCTTCTCATCCTTGGGTTCCCTATTACCAGCTTTCCTGTCACCTCCTGCTTTCTAGTTGTTGCCCCTAGGCTGGTGTGCCCCTTTAATCTCGTTTTGTTTTATGGGCCTGTCTAATCTTTGGCTGAAGGGTGAACCTCGGGAGTGACTTCATTACTGAACTAAGAGGGTGTCCAGGGGCCATACTCTTGTGGTTTCTCCAGTCTCTGTCAGGCCAGTAAGTCTGGTCTTTTTTTGTGGGTTAACTTTTGATCTACATTTTCTCCAGCTCTGTCCAGGACTCTCTATTGTGATCCCTGTCAGAACAGTCAGTGGTGGTAGCCAGGCACCATCTAATTGTGCTGACCTCAGTCTGGTGGAGGCAGTGGTAGGTTGTGGTCCATTAGTTCTTTGGACTAATCTTTCCCTTGTGTCTTTGATTTTCTTAATTCTCCATTGCCCCCGACAGAGTGAGACCAGTGGAGTATCTTAGATGGCCGCTCACAGGCTTTTAAGACCGCAGATGCTACTCACCAACGTAGAACATTTTCTTTATAAATTACTTTATGCCAACTAAGTTATATGTTCACTGAGACCATGGTCCCCACAGCCCTCTGCCTAGTAATTTCGTCCCTCAGGGAGTTTGGATGTGTCCATGGAGCTTCCAAGACCTTGCTTTGGACAAGTTGTGCTGGCTTCCCCAGTATCGTGTACGGTCTTAACCTTCACCAAAGTTACCACTTATCCATTGTCTATTTAGTGGTTTTCCATCCCCACCCCTCCTCTCCCTTGTAACCATCAAAGATTGCTTCTTTTTGTGTGTAAGCCTTTTCATGAGTTTTTACAGTAGTGGTCTCATACAATATTTTTCCTTTTGTGAGTGACTTATTTCACTTAGCATAATGCCCTCCAGATTCATCCATGTGAGATGCTTCGCAGATTCATCATTGTTCTTTATTGTTGCGTAGTACTTCGTTGTAATGTACCATAGTTTGTTTATCCATTCATCTGTTGATGGACATCTAGATTGTTTCCACCTTTTTGTTATTGTGAACAACGTGGCAATGAAGATGGGTGTGCATATGTCTATTCGTGTGACAGCTCTTATTTTTCTAGGATATATTCCAGTAGAAGTGTTTTTTTTAACATATACATAAGAAATATGTTTTTTGAGTGAAAACAGAAATAGAAAAGAGACACAATAAACAAAAAAATTAAAACCGCCCATTGTTCCACCATTCCAAGATACTAGTATCAACATTTTGATGTATATGTGTATACATATACTCTATATATTTAATATTTTTAGTATGTTTTGGATATAAAAAAACCCGTTCTGACTCATAGCGACCCTATAGGACAGAGCAGAACTGCCTCTTATGGTTTCCAAGGGGTGCCTAGTGGATTCAAACTGCTGACCTTTTGGTTAGCAGCCATAGCTCTTAATCACTATGCCACCAGGGTTTCCAATAGAATTCTAAAAAGCCCTGTAATTTTTCCATAATACAGTATAAACATCTCTTACATATAAAACATTGTTTCAGTGGATATATTATGTTAGCTGTTTGAATATGTAATAATTTATTTAACCCATTGTCATAGATTGAGTTGTGTCCCCCAAAAATATCTGTCAGCTTGGCTGGGTCATGATTCCCAGTGTTGTGTGATTGTGTAGTCTGATGTGATTTCCTTATGTGTTGTAAACTCTTATCACTATGATGAGGTTATACGTGATCTCCTTATGTGTTGTAAATTCTGTCACTGTGATGCAGTTATACTGATGAGGTTTACAAGATTAGATAGTGTCTTAATGCAATCTCTTTTGAGATATAAAAGAGAGAAGCAAGCAGAGACACATGGATACCTCATACCACCAAGAAAGCAGTGGCAGGAGCACAGTGAGTCCTTTGGACCTGAGGTTCCTCCGCAGAGCAGCTCCCAGACAAAAGGAAGATTGATGCATCACAAGGACTTTCTCCAGAGCTGACAGAAAGAGAAAGCCGCCTCCTGGATCTGATGCCCTGAATTTGGACTTGTAGCCTACTGGACTGTGAGAGAATAAACTTCTCTTTGCTAAAACCATCCACTTGTGGTATTCCTGTTAGAGCAGCACTAGATGACTAAGACACCCATCTTCTGTTGATATATGTTGTTTCTTTTTTCTCACCATTAAAAACAGTACTGTAATTAACATTTGACATTATTTTTCATAGAATAAATTCTTCCAAGTCAAATTTCTGCGTCAAAGGATATGGACTTTTAAATTAAAAGATCTTAGTGGTGGTTTGCTCAATTGTCTTTCCAAGAGATTCCCCACATCTTGGTTAATTCTTCACTCATACACATGGATGTCTCTAGATTATATTAAGGCTTTGCTAACCTGTTCACACTGCTCCCAGACTCTACCACTCTGCACAGGCATTTCTGGTCATGCTGTATGTTCACTAGTCCCACCTCCCCCAGTGAAGGGCAGTACAGAGCTTCCCTTTACCCACAAGGTGTCTGTGATCTTAAGCCTTCAATCTGCTGTGCAAAGTTTCCATGTTAACCTACTTGTGATGTATCCAGCCTATACTAATCATTAACTTTTTTTGGAAGAGTAGAAGGGAAAAACCTAAAAAAGATTTTCACACCTGACTTTTTTTTTTTTTTTTAAACTATTATATAAGAATAATCTCCAGCACCTTTTATCATCTGACATAGATGACCTGCCTCCTGCCTCTCTTCTGCCTTTCTCCTGCATCTCCCTCCAACATGTCAGTCTGGAACTGTCAGCCTTAAGTGCAGTCATTCTTATTAAAGATTTTTGTTGTTGTTTTATAGGAAGTTCACATTCGTTTTAATATAAATTGTACTCTTTCCCAAGTGTGCATGAAATTCCCATTTCATCATTATTATAAGAAAATTACTTTTGATGAACAGATTTTTAAGTTGCAGGAGCACATCTTTGTGTACTTCAAGAAATACCTGTGTCGGTCTTTTACATTTCAGCCAATCTCTGGGTAAAAAGTGATACCTCACTTTTATATTACATCTCTTCGATTACTGTTGAGTTTGAACATCTTAATAGATTTTTGGTCATTTGTCTTGTATAAAATTTCTACCTTTTCACATTTTGCTGTTGACTTTATAAAAGTTCTTTAAAGAATTTTTTTTTTGTCATGTGTCATTAATCTATTGATCTTGTTTATGGTATCTTTCAAATTGGTCTCAGAAGGTTTTAAAACTTTAGTTTTGGTTTATGCCTTCTTGTTAAACATTTTTGTGATGAAAAACAACATAGCTAATGGTTGTAGGTTATTTTTAGCTGTACCTTGATTGGATGACAGTGATTTTCTACTTACTCTTTTTTCCCTACTTATACAGTTAAAATGATAAGATCAATAAAGAGGATGTGCTTATATGTAGGAGGCAGCACTGGGGAGCCATTGAAGCTTTAGGGGCTGAGTAGTAACAGATTTAGGGCCATGCTCTTAAAAGGAAAGTTAATATAACAACCTTTTAAAATGGGTTGGAAAGAGCAGAAACTAGAGATGAACATCAAATATGGACTATTCTAATCCTGGTGAAGGCCTGACAGAGGGCAATGGCAGTAAGAATGGAAAAGGAAATGAATGCAAGATCATTACGTGGGCAAAATACAGAACTTGGCATCCAATGGAATATGGGTAAAGTGACTCATATAAACTGTCATCCCAAATAGGACACTTCGATTCCAGCAACATCGCGCTCTAGGCAGAAGCACCACGCTGTCCCTCCACAGCAAAGATCCAAAAAACTAAGCAAAACAGAGAAAACAGCAATCCTGAAACCCTAAACATCAAATGAAGAGATAAAGAACTCAGCTGAGCACCCAATGGAATAAGAAACTGACAGAGAACAGAGAGTGAGGAGACATATGTGCAGAGGTCCCCCATCAACTAACGCAGCATGGATCTGCCATCTTGGACTCCTGTCAGAGACCAGTGAATAGGGGTACGAGAATGCAGCTTTGCTGAGCTTCCGGCTGGAAACAGAACAACCGGGAACTGGTGATATATGTGTTCCCACCCCCCACCCTTCTCCCCACTCGGCCTCCTCAGCTTCCCGCGTCCACAGTCTCTTGGCCGGGAAACACTACCTGCTTGGATTCCACCCGCCCGCACTGGCTGACTCCCTGAGTGCCATTTGTTGGCTGCTGGTGTTGCTTTTTTCCACTTCTTTTGATTTCTTCCTTACCTCTCACCACCTCCCCCTCCTTTCTCTCAAATACCTGGCTCCGTGCGCCATATTTGCTTCTTCCGGAGGGGCTGTGGAGGGAGTGTGGAACTGCTTCCTGGTCCATGCTGCCCCGCTGGTTGGATCCCTGAGGCTTTTGTTTATTTGTTTTGAATTGTTTGTTTTCTTTTTCTTTTCTCTAGTGGGGACCCCTGACTGGCCGGGCAGTGCTGCGCAGCTTGGGACCTACCCCCTCAGCTTGCGCAGACGTGCAGAGGGATCCCTGAGCGCATTTCTTTTTTCGTAGTTTTTTTTGGGGGGGGCATTTCTTGTACTTTTTTTTTTTTTAAATTTGTTTTCTTTTCCCTTTTTCTCTTTCTTCATTACTCAGTTTCTCATCTCTCTATACAGTCCTTCTCGTCCTGTCCCCTGAATACGTGGCACTGAGTGACACCTCTACACCTCCTAGCCAGGCTATACTTCAACAACTGGGAACAACTTCCCCAGACCTCGTAGCTGCGCTGGTGGGATCGCTGGGAGCTTTTCTTTTTTTCTTTCTAATTTTTATTCATTCTTTTCTTTCTTCTTCCTCTTTTTGTTCTTCTCCATTTCATAGTCTTTCATCTCTGCACTCTAACAGCAAGCTCCCATAGCACTCTTTTTTGTTTGTATGTTTTCGGCTCCTGGTCCTCTCTCCTCTCTCCCCTCTCTCCCATACTCAGCTCCACACATCACAATCTCCCCCCTCAATCTTGCCTACCTGCGCAGTGTGCTTAACATCACACCACCAAGCAGCACAGGCACGGCCTGCTGGAACCTACCATGGTGGCTGTAGTAAGTGCCACCAACAACCCATCCCAGCAAATCTTCTTCAGCTAGACTTGCCCTGCTGTACCATATCTGACCAACTGACCATGCCAATTGAAGGAGATGAAAAGTATCATGCCCACAGACGAGCGAACAACAAAGAACGCACAGCCCGCCTGCTCAGACATAGCCAAATTAAAAAAAAAAAAGGATGAAACAAACAAATCTACCATCAATAAATGGGAAAAATAACTACTGAATGCCCCAAAGACAGCAGACAATATCAAAACATATACAAAAACAGGACAGGATGGTTCCAGTAGGCATCCAAAATAAAACATCAGATGACTTTCCAGTAGAAGAAAAGGCAGTAGAACTACCTGATAGGGAATTCAAATCTCTAATAATCAGAATTATCCAAGAGTTGAAGCAAAAAGGAGGAAAAAATAGACAAATTCATGGAAAATACAGACAAAAAAATAGAAGAATTCAGGAAAATACTGCAGGAACAAAATGCCAAAATAAATTCACAACTAGAAATTATACAAAAACAACAATTAGAAATCCAAAAGATAAACAATTAAGATTTCAGAAATGGACAGTGTCATAGATTGGTTGAGGAGCAGACTTGAAACGGTGGAAGACAGGATCAGCGGAATTAAAGACAAACACTTGGATACAACTCTGTTTGAGG
>NW_004443972.1:6891172-6917454 GCF_000243295.1 Trichechus manatus latirostris | reverse complement strand
TAAGGGAATATGTAAAAACCAAACCAAATTTGCAAGAATTATTAAAGGGAGTCCTTTGATCTGAGAACAAACAACTTCAGCTCACAGGCTCAATCTAGGACGCAGGATCATACCAGCCAGATACCATTCTAGGAAGTGAACTCTCAAGGACTATCCAAAACCAAATAGGACACTTCTTTTTTTTTAATTTCTTTTTTTTTTTTTTTGTACCTTATATGAAGGTTTACAGAACAAATAGTTTTTCATTAAACAGTACACATATTGCCCTATTAACCCCACAACGTGTCACCACTGTCCCTTCTCAATGTTGGGTTCCCTATCACCAGCTTTCCTGTCCCCTCCTGCCTTCGACTCCTTGTCCCTGAACTGCTGTGGCTCATTAGTCCCGTTTTGTTTTATGGGGCTGTCCAATACCCGGCTGAACGGTGAACCTCGGAGGTGACTTTACCACTGAGCTGAAAGGGTGTCTGGGGGCCATACTCTTGGGGTTTCTCCAGTCTCTTGTCAGGCCGGTAAATCTGGTCTTTTTTTGTGAGTTAGTATTTTGTTCTACATCCTTCTCCAGCTCTGTCCAGGACCCTCTGTTGTGATCGTGGTCAGAGCAGGCTGTGGTCCATTAGTCCTTTGGACTAATCTTTTCCTTGTATCCTGTTCTCTTCATTCTCCCTTGCCCCCAAAGGGGTGAGACCAATGGAGTATCTTAGATGGCTGCTCACAGACTTTTAAGACTCCAGACGCTACTCACCAAGGTAGAATGTAGAACATTGTCTTTATAAACTGTGCTATGCCAGTTGAGCTAGATGTTCCCCAAGACCATTGTCCCCACAGCCCTCTGCCCAGCAATTCAGTCCGTCGGTGAGTTTGGATGTATCTGTGGAGCTTCCAAGACGTTTCCTTGTACAAGTTGTGCTGGCTTCCCCAGTATTGTGTACTGTCTTACCCTTCTCCAAAGTTACCACTTATCTGTTGTCTCCAAACAGAACACTTAAGAGTCAAAGAGGGCACTATTAGTAATTACTGTGGGTCTGATCTGGGCAAATTGAGAGTTGTGGTAACTAGATATGGGAAACGAGAGAGAAAGGGCACAAAGTAGTGATGTTTCATGTTTTGAGCTTGGTACCTGGAAGAAAAACGGCACCATAAAAAACTTGTTGCTGTCAAGTCAATTCCAATTCATGGCGACCCCACAAGTTTCAGAGTAGAATTGTGCTCCATAGGGTTTTCATGGCTATAACTTTCAGAAGGAAATCACAGGCCTTTCTTCTGAGGCACTGCTGGGTCATTTCAAACTGGGAATCTTTTGGTGAGTAACCCAACACTTAATCATTTTGCCACCCAGGGACTCATGTGCTTTGCATTAGCTCAATGTTATCCAGAACATTCAGCCTTCAGCAAGATAATAGTCAAATAGATGACACAGGTGCTTTGCAGTGATGGTGGTAGAAGGGAAGGGTTGTCAGCTCAAAGACAGTTGCTGTATCTTTTGTCATCAAATGAGCTTATTACCAAATCCTGGCCAACATTTCTGAATAATAAAGATTTTCTTACTGATCAGCAGTCTGTTTAAATTGAACCATTAACGAAACTTGGCATCCAATAGAATGTGGGTAAAGCCTAGTGTTATTAAACCAAACCAACCAAACGCGTTGCCATCAAGTCAATTCCGACTCATAGCGACCCTATAGGACAGAACAGAGCTGCCCCATAGGATTTCTAAGGAGTAGCTAGTGGATTCGAACTGCTGACCTTTTGGTTAGCAGCCGAGCTTTTAACCACTGCACCACCAGGTCTCCTTTAATGTTATTAATGACCTTTATAGCAAAAGTAATTCATTAGTCATGTGAGAAAATTTAGTGAAAACTAAGCAATGCTAATAGGAAAAAAAAAAGGAGAGACTTCTTTCTTTGAGTTATCAAATTGGCAAACTGATAATGTTACTTCTGCCTAATCTTTGCCTAAGTTACACAGACTTTCAAATGAAACTGTTAGATTAATTCAATTTAGAAAAAGTGGTTTTATAATCCAAGCACATAATTGTGACTCATTTAATTTTTATCCTTAAACAATATTGTGAAATAAGAGCTTTGCCTTGAAATCTTGATTTGTTACTCAGTTTTACACTTGAGGTAATAACATAAGGTGAGTGGCAGGGTAGAATGATCAGCAATGAAGCTTTTTTAAGTTGTTTGGAAACAACAGGCAATTGGTTGAGCTAAACTAACCTATAATGGAGTGACTGTAAGGAATTTCCTGGTGGTTGTTTCTTCCTCTGGAAGGAATTTTATCTGTGCATTTAACAGTGCCATGTAAAGGATTTTGAATTTATTTTTAAATTTATTATGAAGATATGCTTACAGATAAGAGTAAAACCAGAGAATAATAAAATTTTTCACTTAACCTTTTTTTTGTTTTTCTGAGAAAGTGAACTGTAAATTGTAATACCAAGGAAAACCATAAGCCACAAATTATTTCAATGGTAAGTATAAATACTGTAGTTTGATTCCCGTTGTACCATGAAAAGGAGGCCTGTGCAGCATAAATGATTAAGCACTCGACTACTAACTGAAAGGTTGGTAGTTCAAACCCACCCAAATGTGCCTTGGAAGAAAAGCCTGGCAATCTGCTTCTGAAAGGTCACAGCCTTGATACCCTATAGAGCAGTTCTACTCTGCAACACATGGGGTCACCGTGAGTCAACATGAACCAACTCAACAGCAAGTTGTTTGTTTTGTGTGGGGTTTTTTTTTGTTTGTTTGTTTTTGGTTTAGACCATGAAAAAGATACCATATGAGTGTTATCCCCATGACACCCCTGGCAAGCTGCTTAGCCTCTGAGGACCTTAGTTTAAATATAAATATATATATTAGAGCCTTAACACAATACCTGTTGTATACCGAGCACTCAAATAGTAGTTTTGCTGATTGCCTTTTTAAAGAATTTCTAAAAAATCTAATGTTGTTAGTTGCCTTCTAGTTGACTCTGACTCATGGCGACCGCCTTGTACATCAGATTGAATGATACCTGATCCTGCACCATCTTCATGATCCTTGGTATGCTCAAGTCCATTTTTGCATCCATTGTATATCTTAGTGCAATCTCCTTTTGAAAATTAGCCAATGAAAACCCTGTTGATTACAACAGAATATTGTCCAATATAATGCTGAAAGATCAGCTCTTTAGGTTGGAAGGCACTTAAAATATACAAAAAATTTAATACTGGTTATTAAATTATAATTAAATGTGCCCTAAACACATGCTAAACCATGGTCCATTTTATTCCCTCTGTCTAGGATGGCCCTTCCTTAGTGCACTATATGCTATATGAATGTTGTTTTTTAAAACCCTGAATATGTTTTTTGGTTCTATAATTACAAGTGCTTGATGATTTACAAAATTTCTTGACATATTTAATTGCTTTAAAAGAATATAGGATTTCATAGTCATTTGTCGGTAATGTAAATTTAAAGATTGAATAAAGCAGCTGAACGATGCTTTTTAAGTGACTTTTCGCTTGGTTTTGATGCCGGAGAAGGTCATTCTAATTGAACTGTGGAGTTTAAGCTGACAGCTGGTGTAATCTAAAGCAGAGCACCTTTATAACCCAACTGCTGTGGCTTGGTTTCAGATTTGCTTCTAGTTAAATTGTTTCTTCATGTAGAAACTGCTTACAAGGAAAACTAATGTAAAGTTGATAGATTTAAGGCGATGTTTTTCTCCCCAACACCAGTTTTTAAAATCCAGGGTTTAAAAAAAAATGTATTAATATTTTTTTTCAAGTTAACCAATTTTGGAAGGAGTAAAAAAATAATTGACAAAAGATATTTAAAAAAAGAAATTTGTATGTTTAATGGTCTTATTGTACTTGTAAATGGTGTTAACATTTTGACTTCATTGTATTAATAAAAATTATGTCTTTTATGGAGGTAGCAGTAGTCAGTTTTTAAAAGAAAATGTACATACTGGTTTTTTTCAGATTAAAAAAACACTTGCATGTTTTTATACTTGGTAGGTGAGAGCTGAATTAAAATTATTTATAGATTAATGGACTACTTTACTAACATTTGCCAGATTAGAACCCTAAGAAAAGATAGGAAATAAATTTACACAGTATTTTTCATGGTGAATATGGATCTCAAATATTTTATTTTTATGTTATTATTAAGGAACCCTGGTGGTACAGTGGTTATGTGCTCGACTGCTACCTAAAGGGCAGTGGTTCAAACCCACTAGCAGCTCCGTGGGAGAGAGACGTGGCCGTCTTCTTCTATAAAGGTTACGGCCTTGAAAACCTTGTGAGTTAGTTCTACTCTGTTCTATAGAGTTGCTGTGAGTTGGAATCGACTCAACAGCAAAATGTTTTTCATGTTATTATTTGATTAAATAACAAATACAGAAGCATTTGCTAATTCTTGAATGTAAGAACCCATACACGTTAAAGAAAAGTTGATATATGAGTAAATGTCAGAAAGGAAATACACAAAATGGTTAACAGTGACTTTCTTTGGGAGTTAGGATTATAGGAGCGCAAAGACTAACTTTTATGCCAGGTATAAATATAATCTGGTTGTAATTATTTAGTTATAATTACTGAATTACATTATTTTAATTTTACTTAATAATTTAATGTAATCATTAATTTTATAATTCATATTTAATTATAATTAAACAGTATGTTAATTATAACTATTTTGATATTAAGTTGGAACAGAATAGTATAAGAAATATATTTAATAAATACAAAAATGGTGTATTGTACTTTTCTGCTCTGACTTAATATCAAAATTAATTAATATACAGTTTGAATACTAGAAAACAAGCTAGCAATTTAAACATTAGTAATAAATGTATTAAAACTAAAATGAGTTTCACTTAAAACGGATTCAGCTAAACTTTCTTCTGATTTCAGGTTGCCAACTGAAGGAGTGCAAAAGTGATAACTTTCTGAATACTGTACCGTTGTTGTAAACAAGCTTATACTTGGTTCCTGCTGTGTGAAAAGGAACCAAATATAATGATTGTGGTCTTATTCAAGGACAGAGTGCTGATGATACCATTTCCATAGACAGTACAGTTCTGCAGCTGGCTCTGTCAGTCTAGGAAAATAGAGCTTGCTTAAAAAAAGACTGTGAAGTAATTTGCAATTCAGGGGCACTATTTTAAAGGAAATGAGCTAGAAGTCTACTCATTAAAGTCAAAGGAAACTTTGCTTTTTTTTTTTTTTAAATTTTCTTTCTTCAAAGTATAACTATAACAGCTTGCATAGCCTATGTTGGGAATTCAGGAAAAGGTAAGGATGTTAATAATTTTGCTTTTTAAAAAAGTTATTTGGAGGTAAACCTCTAGGAAAAAAATTATTTAAAACATTTAAAAAATGTGTATCAGAGGTTTTCATTAGTTGTCTGTTTTCTCAGAGCGTCAGATTGTCAAGCATATATATAAGTGCTTGAGCTCCAGAGGCATGAAAACAGAGCCAAAATTCCCTCCTTGGCTCAATGTACCTACCAATGACCTGGGCAAACAATCCAGAAAGCGCATATCCAATTTTCTTAGTATGGTATTTTAGCTACAACTGATATTTTAGTAATACTATATGTGTTTACTTGCTGCCTTTTATAGTGTTCAAAAAATGCACCCTTTGACTTCCTGTGTACAATAGCAAAATAAAATCCAACGGAGAGCTGAGTACCTACCATGTCTTGTAGGAATGTGGAGGATGAAACCATTTACGTGCCAAGGACTTAGTCTGGTGGGGAATGTGTATGAACAAATAGTTTATATGATGTTAGAAACATAATAGATGTAAGTATTTCTGCCTCTAGTAGTAAAATGTCTGACCTGTGTACATTTGGCATGGCCTATAAGAAATACAAAGGAGCACTGGTGGTGCAGTGGTTAAAGCGTTCCACTGCTAACCAAAAGGTCGGTGGTTAGAACACACCAGCCATCCCACGGGAGAAAGATGCAGCAGTCTGCTTCGGAAAAGACTGGAAACCCTATGGGGCAATTCTACTCTGTCCTGTTGGGTCGCTATGAGTCAGAATGGCCTCAACAGCAATTTTTTTTTTTTTTTTGTAAGAAATATATCAGTTCCAGAATTTCTGCCTTTTATTAAGTGTCAGTAGCAGGCCTTGGTTCTTCTTTTTGGGCATTTCATTCTTATTTGTGCTTTACTGACTTCTCTCTCACCCCTCTGTATTATGGACATATGGACATTCCTCAAGACACACCACCACTCTTTGCTATTCCAACTCATTCAGGGTTTTACCAAACCTCTGTCTCCAACCTTGACCTTTTAGTCTTTTCAGTCTTTATTCAGACTTATGATGCCCACAGACTCATGTTGCTTACAGGATTGTTCAGATGATGTCTGAAATTTGATGTGTATCTCAGAAAGTGAATTCATCTTCCCTACCCCCCACCTCTTGCATCCCTCTTCCCAATTTCCCAGATTTCAGTTGCATTGATCTATTGGTTCTGCAAAGTAACAGTCTGTTTAAATGGACTGTACTCTTTTTTTTTTTTTTTCTTTTTCTTTTCCTACCTCTCTCCCTTCCCTAAGCTGGGCAAAAATCCATTAAGTGCATATCTAGTTTTCTTAGTACAATATCTATTATTCTTCTTTCTTTCAGAAGAAACTTCCAAACAAATTTTCAGAAGACTATCCTAGTTTGAACTCAAGAAACTCTAATCCTTTCTGGGATCTTTTTCAAAATTGCTGCTCAGAATATTTAATACTAATCTGTTATATTGTTATAAAAGTACTAGTATACCAAATATTATTTTTAAAAAGCAATTTTAGCAGAACAATGACATAACATTTCAAGTGGGTGTTTGCCAGTAACTGTATGTTATTTGGAGCCATGGTGGCATGGTGGCTAAGTGTTTGGCTGTTAACCAAAAGGTTGGTAGTTCGAATCCACCAGCCGCAACTTGGAAACCCTATGTGGCAGTTCTACTCTGTCCTATAGGGTTGCTATAAGTTAGAATCGATGGCAATGGGTTTTTTGGATTATACATTATTTAATGTTCTGTATGTAAGTGCTTTCTTAAATCCCCTGTCTACTCAACAATTATGGTATTTATATTAATTTTAAGTTATTGTTTGCAATAAACTGTTTGAAACAGTTCTGAGTTAAAATGTAACATGTATTTACAGGTTTTCTAGTTGTCCACACCTTTGTTCTTTCCTCCTTCAAATACCTGAACCTCCTAAATAAGTCTGTCGAGTCTTTCCATTTACAAACACAAAAAAAAAATCCCGTAAAAGCATTCAAATGCTACTGAACTTAACTGGCTAATTTTCTATAGATTAACCTATTTAGTTGTAGACCAGTCTTTTTATTTTATTTTATTCTTCTTTACAAATCTCCTTTACAACATAAATTCTAAATCCCTTGAAGTTTTTTATTAAGTAGTTTTATCTCAATGTTGCTTTATAAATATTATTTCATACTTAATTCGATTGTAAGCTACTTGCAGGCAAGGCGAGTTCTGACAGCAAATATTTCAGTAGAATTCAGAGGTGTTGGGCACACAGATATTCAATAAATATTTGGTTGTGGTGAAATTGAATTTTTTTTTTCCCAAAGAGTAAGATTTCTCTTTAAGCTTTATTTTTTCTTTTTAAATTGTGATTTAGGTGAAAGTTTGCAGAGCGAAGTTTCTCATTAAACAGTTAATACACAGATTTTTTTGTGACATTGGTTGCCAACCCCGTGATGTGTCTACACTCTCCCCTTCTCCACCTCAGGTTCCCTGTTTCATTTGTCCAGTTTTCCTGTCCCTTCCTGCCTTCTCGTCTTTGCTTTCCTGGTGGTGTGCCCATTAGTCTTGTATACATGGTTGAACTATGAAGCATGTCCTTCACATGCGTTATTGTTGGCCCTATAGACCTGTCTAATCTTTGGCTGAAAGATGAACCTCAGGAGTGACTTCAGTACTAAGTTAAAAGAGTGTCTGAGGGCCATACTCTCGGGGTTCCTCCAGTCTTTGTCAGATCAGTAAACCTGGTTTTTTTTGTTTGTTTGTTTGTTTTTTGGTGAATTTGAATTTTGTTCTACATTTTTCTCCCATTCTGTCTGGGACCCTCTATTGTGATCTCTGCCAGAGCAGTTAGTAGTGGTAACTGGGCTCCATCTGGTTGTTCTAGCCTCAGTCTGGTGGAGGTTATCGTTGTTGTGGTCCATTAGTCGTTTAGACTAATCTTTCCCTTGTGTCTTTGGTTGTCTTCCTTCTCCTTTGCTCCAGCTGGGATGAGACCAGCAGATGTTTCTTAGATGGCTGCTTGCAGTCTTTTAAGACCTTAGTCGCTACTCACCACAGTCAGATGTAGAACATTTTTTTTATAGACTATGTTATGCCAGTTGAGCTAGAAGTCCCCCAGGACCATGGTCTCCAGCCCTCAGCCCAGTAGCTCGGTCTCTCAGGGCATTTGGACGTGTCTGTGAAGCTTCTATGACTTTGCTATGGTCAAGTTGTGCTGACTTCCCCAGTATTGTGTGCTGTCCTACCCTTCACCAAAGTTACTGGTTATCTACTATCTAGTTAAGTGTTTTTCACTCCCCACCCCTCCCCTCCCTTGTAACCACCAAAGATGGTTTCTTTCTATGTGGAAACATTTTTATGAGTTTTTGTAATAGTGGTCTCATACAGTATTTGTCCTTTTGTGATTGACTTATTTCACTCAGCATAATGCCCATGTTGTGAAATGTTTCGCAGATTCATCATTGTTCTTTATTGTTGCATAGTATTGCATTGTTTGTATGTATCATAGTTTGTTTATCCATTCATCTGTTGATGGGCACTTAGGTTGTTTCCATCTTTTTGCTATTGTGAATAATGCTGGCAATGAACTTGGGTGTGCATTATGTTTACTCGTATGATGGCTCTTATTCTCGAGGATATATTCCTAGGACTGGGATTGCTGGATCATATAGTATTTCTATTTATAGCTTTTTAAGGAAGCACCATATTGTTTTCCAAAATGGTTGTACCATTTTGCATTCCCACCAGCAGTGCATAAGAGTTCCAATCTCCCTGCAGCATCTCCAACATTTGTTATTTTCTGTTTATTTTTTTAATTCGTGCCAGTAATGTCGGAGTGAAATGGTTTATCTTGTTGTTTTGAGTTGCATTTCTCTAACAGCTAGTGATCGTGAACATTTCCTCATGTATCTGTTAGCTACCTGAACGTTTTCTTTGGTGAAGTGTTTGTTCATATCCGTTTTTAAATTGGATTATTTGTCTTTTTATTGTAGAGGTGTTAGATTTTCCTATAGATTTTAGAGATTAGACTTTTGTTGGATTTATCGTAGCAAATTTTCTTTTCCCAGTCTATAGGTTCTCTTTTTACTCTGTTGGTGAAGTCTTTTGATGAGCATATGTATTTAATATTTAGAAGATCCCATTTATCTAGCTTATCTTCTGGTGTTTGTGTTTCGTTAATTATGGTTTGTATGCTGTTCCTGCAGTGTATTAGAGCCCCTAGTGTTGACCCTATTTTTTCTTCCATGATCTTTATAGTTTTTGTTTTATATTTAGGTCTTTGATCCACTTTGAATGAGTTTTTGTGTACGGTGTGAGGTATGGGTCCTGTTTCATTTTTTTATAGATGGAGATCCAGTTTTGCCACCACCATTTGTTAAAAAGACTGTCTTTAGTGGATTTTGGGCCTTTGTCAAAGATCAGATGGCCGTAAGCAGATGGATATACATCTGGGTTCATGATTCTATTCCACTGGTCCATGTATCTGTCGTTGTACTGGTACCAGGCTGTTTTGACTACCGTAGCTGTATAGTAAGTTCTGAGGTCAAGTAGCATGAGGCCTCCTACTTTGTTCTTTTCCTTCAGTAGTGCTTTACTTATCCAGGGCTTCTTTCCTTTCCATAGAAAGTTAATGATTAGATTTTCCATCTGGTTAAAGAATGCTGTTGGTATTTGGATCAGGATTGCACTGTATTTGTAAATTGCTTTGGGTAGAATTGACATTTTCACAATATTGAGTCTGTCCATGAGCATGGTATGTTTTTCCATTTATGTAGCTCTGTTTTGGTTTCTTGCAGTAGTGTTTTGTAGTTTTCTTTGTATAGGTCTTTTACATCCCTGGTTATATTTATTCCTAAGTATTTTATTTTTTTAAGGACTATTATAAATGGTCTTGCTTTCCTGATTTCCTTTTCGTAGTTCTCTTTATTGATATATAGGAATCCAACTGATTTTTGTGTGTTCATCTTGTATCCTGCTCTTCTGCTGAATCTATTAGTTCCAGTAGTTTTCTTGTAGAGTTCTTAGGGTTCTTTATGTGTAGTATCATATCATCCATGAATAGGGATAGTTTTACTTCTGGCTTACCAATTTGGATGCCTTTATTTCTTTTTCTTGCCTTACTGTTCTGGCTGGGACTTCCAGCAAAATGTTAAATAGGAGTGGTGATAAAGAGCATCCTTGGCTTGTTCCCATTCTCAAGGAGAATGTTTTTAACCTGTCTCCATAGAGAATAATGTTGGCTGCTGGTTTTGTATAGATGCCCTTTATTATGTTGAGGAATTTCCCTTCTATTCCTGTCTTACTAGGAGTTTTTTTTTTTTTAAATCAGGAATGGGTGTTGGACTTTATAGAATGCCTTTTCTGTGTCAATTGAGATGATCATATGATTCTTTTCTTTATGTGGTGGATTATGGTGATTGATTGATTTTCTGATGTTGAACCATCCTTGCATACCTGGTATGAATCTCACTTGGTCGTGGTGGGATTTATATGATGCTGAATTCTATTGGCTAGATTTTGTTGGGAATTTTTCTATCTATATTCGTGAGAGATACTGGTCTGTAATTTTCTTTTTTTGTGGTGTCTTTCCCTGGTTTTGGTATCAGGGTTATGCTGAATTCATAGAATGAATTTGGAAGTATCCCTTCTTTTTCTGTGTTCTGAAATAGTTTGAGTAGTACTGGTGCAACCTCTTCTTTGAATGTTTGTTAGAATTCTCCACTGAAGCCATCTGGGCCAGGACTTTTTTTGTTGGGAGGGTTTTTTTTTTTCTACCTTTTCAATCTCTTGTTATGGGTCTGTTCAGATTTTCTACCTCAGTTTATGTTAGTTTAAGTAGATAGTGAGTTTCTAGAAATTTGTTCATTTCTTCTAGGCTTTCAAATTTGTTGGAGTACAGTTTTTCATAGTACTCTGTTATGATCCTTTTTATTTCAGTTGACTGTTGTAATTTCCCCCATTTCATTTCTTATTTGGGTTATTTGTTTCCTCTCCTGTTTTTCTTTTGTCAGCTTAGCCAGTGGTTTGTCGATTTTGTTGATCCTTTCAAAGAACCAACTTTTGGTTGTGTTGGTTCTTTCTATTGTTTTTCTAGTCTCTATTTCATTTATTTCTGCTGTAATCTTTATTATTTCCTTTCTTCTGGTGGCTGTGGGCTTCCTTTGTGGTTCTCTTTCTATTTGTTTGAGATGTAGGGCTAACGTTTTGATATTATCCCTTTCTTGTTTTTTGATGTGCGTGCCTATTGCTATAAATTGACCTCTGAGCACTGCCTTAGCTGTGTTCTATAGGTTTTGGTATGATGTGTTTTCATTCTCATTTGAGTCTACAAATTTTTTGATTCCGTCTTTGATTTCTTCTCTTACCCAGTAGTTTTTAAGCAAAGTGTTATTCAGTTTTCATGTATTTGATTTTTTTCCTTGTTCTTCCTGTTATTAATTTCTACTTTTATAGCATTGTGATCAGAGAAGATACTTTGTATTATCTCAATATTTTGGATTTTGTTGAAGGTTGCTTTGTGGCCTAAAATGTGATCTGTTCTGAAGAATGTTCCATGTGTGTTGGAAAAGAATGTATATTTGCTGCTGTTGGGTGGAGTGTTCTGTGTATGTCTATGAGGTCAAGATGGTTGATTGTGGCCTTAAGATCTTCTGTATCTTTTTTGAGTTTCTTTCTAGATGTTCTGTCCTTTACTGAAAGTGGTGTGTTGAAGTCTTCTGCTATTATTGTGGAACCATCAATTTCTCTTTTAAGTACTGTTAAAGTTTGTTTTATGTATTTTGGAGCTCTGCCATTGGGTACATAGATATTTATTATGGTTATGTCATCATGGTGGATTGTCCCTTTAATCATTGTATAATGTCCTTCCTTGTCTTTTATGGTGGATTTTGCCTTACAGTCTATTTTTGGTTGGTTTTGTCTGTTTTCCATGACTTTTTGTTTTCCTTGATGTCTTTCCTAATCTCTTGAAGAGCCCTGAATATTAGACTTTTGAATTCCCTATCAGGTAGTTCCAGTGCCTTTTCTTCTGCTGGAAGGTCAACTGGTGCTTTATTTAGGTTACTTACTGGAACCATCTTGCCCTGTTTTGATACTGACTACTGCCTCTGAGACCTTCAGGTAGTCTTTGTTTATTGATTGTAGGTTTGTGTGTTTCATCCTGCTTGTTTGTTTTGTTTGGTTATGCCTGGGCGAGTGGGCTGGGCATGCTTTGTTGGTTTCTTGTCTGTGGGCACAATAGTTCTCACCACCTTGTCCTGGTGTGCAGGGCCGGTTGCTCAGCTGTGGTGCAGCAGGGCAGGTCCAGCAGGAAGGGAAGGGACAGAGATGGGTTGTTTGTCTGCAGTGTGAACTGGGCCAGGGGCTGGAGCAGGGCTACTGTGGTCTGCGAGGGGTTCCGGATCTGGTGAGGGAGGGCTTGGGGTCCAGGCCAGGTTCCTTGGGGCTGCGGCAGGTGGCAGGAGTGGTCCGGAGCCAGTGGGAAGGGGTTGGGACCTAGGCCGGGTCCCCTGGTTGCTGCAGCATACAGCAGGAGGGGTCTGGAGCTGGTGGGAAGGGGCCTGGAGTCCAGACCAGGTCCCCTGAGTGTCATGGTGGGTGGTGGGAGGGGTCCAGGCGGGGTCCCCTTGGGTCTGTGGGCAGTGGCAGGAGGGGTCTAGAGCCAATGGGAAGGGGCCTGGGGCCCGGGCCAGTTCCCATCGGGGCCTTGGGCAGCTGGGTGGAGGAGAGAGGTAGGAGAGAAGGCAGGGGTAGAGGGGGCTAGATGGAGGAGAGCAATAGGGTGGGTTGGTACTCTGGTTCCCAGCAATTGGGGTTGCCACAATGGGACAGTTACAGCCATTGTTCACTAGAGGGGTGCAGGTTGTAGGAGCATACTCCCGTAGTTACTGGCTGAGAGAGTCTGGGCTTCTCTTTGAGTTGCAACCAGCAAATGTGGTCTTACTTAGTCCTGGGTGTGTCCACGCCATACCTCTGTCTCCTATTGGGAATTCCGTGGAGGTAGCTTTCTGAGTGCAGGATAGTTGGCTTTATTCCAAGATGGCAACACTGAGTCATGCTGTTTGGTCAGGAACTTCCACTCCATATCTCTATTCCTACTGTTTTCTTAAGAGTTTCTTTTCCTCAGTGACTTCCAATATAATACTTTATCCCTTCATTTAAGGTTCGGGATTCTAGGGTTGATGTCTGTATCAGTTTTACTTGTTTTTTTGGGGTCTTTATTGCAGCAGGATGGCTTAGTGCATCTGACTAGTCCACCATCTTGGCTCTGCCTTCTGTCTTTAAGTTTTACTTTAATTTCACTAAATAAGGTAAAAATCAAAAGACAAATACCAAAACTATGCAGATAGAACTGTAACTGCTCCACTAGTTAGTGGAGAGCAAGGAATTTTTGGAATAACTTGAACTACAGGCCCTTCTGTTGTCATGCAGAACCTTTGTAAGGAAGTGAGTTAAAAGAGTACTGTGACCCACCTTAAAACAAATTGCCATCAAGTCAATTCCAACTCACGGTGACCCCATATGTGTCAGAGTATAACTGTGCTATACAGGGTTTTCAATGGCTGATTTTTCCAAAGTGGATCACGAGGTCTTTATTCCAAGGCCCCTCTGGATGGACTCAAACTTTCCAACATTTTGGTTAACAGCTAAGTGGAGTGTGTTAACCATTTGCACCATCCAGGGACTCTGTGATCCACTATGTTGTTGTTAGGTGCTGTCGAGTCAGTTTCAACTCATAGAGACCCTATGTACAGTAGAACAAAACACCACCAGGTCCTCCGCCATCCTCACAATCATTATGCTTGAGCCCATTGTTGCAGCCACTGTGTCAGTTCATCTCATCTAGGGTCTTCATCTTTTTCAATGACCCTCTACTTTACCAAGCGTGATGTCCTTCTCCAGCGACTGGTCCCTCCTGATAACGTGTCCAGAGTACATGAGATGAAGTCTCACCATCCTTGCTTCTAAGGAGCATTCTGGCTGCACTTCTTCCAAGACAGATTTGTTTGTTCTTCTGGCATGTTCAATATCCTTCGCCAACAACATAATTCAAAGGCGGCAATTCTGCTTCGTTCTTCCTTATTCATTACCCAGCTTTTGTATGCATATGAGGTGATTGAAAATACCATGGTTTGGGTCAGGTGCATCTTAGTCCTTAAAGTGACATCTTTGCTTTTTAACACTGTAAAGAGATCTTTTGTAGGAGATTTTCCCAATGCAATGTGTTGTTTGATTTCTTGACTCTGCTTCCATGGGCGTTGACTGTGGATCCAAGTAAAATGAAATCCTTTACACCGTCAATATTTTCACCATTTATCATGATATTGCTTACTGGTCAAGTTGTGAGGATTTTTGTTTTCTTTATGTTGAGGTGTAATTCATACTAAAGGCTATAGTCTTTGATCTTCTTCTGAAGTGTTTCAAGGCCTCTTCGCTTTCAGCAAGGAAGGTTGTGTCATCTGTATATCACTGGTTGTTAATGAATCTTCATCCAATCCTGATGCCTCATTCTTCATATAGTCCAGCTTCTCAGATTATTTGCTTAGCATGCAGATTGAAGAAGTATGGTGAAAGGATACAACCTTGACTCACACCTTTCCTGTCTTTAAACCATTCAGTATCCCCTTGTTCTGTTCAAAGAACTGCCTCTTGGTCTAGCTATGTACAGGCTCCTTATGAGCACAATTATTTGTTCTGGAATTCCTATTCTTCACAATGTTGAATGCCTTTGCATAGTCAATGAAACACAGGAAATTGTCGAACAATATCATTCATATCACACACAAGTAAAAAAAAATTTTTTATTGTACTTTAGATGAAGGTTTACAGATCAAACTACTTCTCATTAAACAGTTAGTACATATATTGTTTTATGACATTGGTTAACAACCCCATGTCATGTCAGTACTCTCCCTTCTCAACCTTGGGTTCCCTGTTACCAGCTTTCCTGTCCTCGCCTGCCTTCTAGTCCTTGCCCCTGGGCTGATGTGCCCCTTTAGTCTTGTTTTGTCCTATGGATCTGTCTAATATTTGGCTAAAAGGTGAACTTCTGGAGTGACTTCATTACTGAGCTAAAAGGGTATCTGAGGGCCATACTCTCAGGGTTTCTCCAATCTCTGTTAGGCTAGTAAGTCTGGTCTTTTTTTGAGTTAGAATTTTGTTCTACATTTTTCTCCAGCTCTGCTCAGAACACTGTATTGTGATCCCTGTCAGAGCAGTCAGTGGTGGTAGCTGGGCACCATCTAGTTGTAGTGGACTCAGTCTAGTGGAGGCCATGGTAGTTGTGGTCTATTAGTCCTTTGGACTAATCTTTCCCTTGTGTCTTTAGTTTTCTTCGTTTTCCCTTGTTCCTGAAGGGGTGAGACCAGTGGAGTATCTTAGATGGCCGCTCACAGGCTTTTAAGACCCCAGACGCTACTTACCAAAGTAGAATGTAGAACATTTTCTCTATAAACTGTGTAATGCCAATTGAGCTACATGTTTCCTGAGAGCGTGTTCCCCACAGCGCTCAGCCCAGTAATTTGGTCCCTAAGGGAGTTTGGAATTGTCCATGGAGCTTCCATGACCTTACCCTGAACAAGTTGTGCTGGCTTCCCCAGTATCGTGTACTGTCTTACCCTTCACCAAAGTTACTACTTATCTATTGTCTATTTAGTGTTTTTCCACCCCCATCCCTCCCCTCCCTCGTAATCATCAAAGATTGTTTCTTTTTGTCACACACAAGTAAAATTTTACTGAAGATTATTCAAAAGGAGTTGCAGCAGTACATCAACAGGGAACTTCCCAAAATTCAAGCCAGATTCAGAAGAGGACATGGAACAAAGAATATCATTGCTGATGTCAGATGGATCTTAGCTGAAAGCAGAGATTACCAGAAAGACGATTACCTGTGACCTACCTTAGTAGGTTACAAAAGGAGAATTAGTATTAAGCAGTTAAGAAACAATGGAATATTATGTGCCATTGTAAATTATGATAATAAAGCATATAAAATAACCGGAAAGGTGACAGTGTTAATTGATAAAGCATGGTATAAACTTATATAAAATTTGATTTGTTTGTATAAAACAAACAAACAAAAAAGTATATGGAGACAAAAGTAATACACCAAGCTTTATTAGTGGTTGTCTCTGGATGGTAGAATTATGGGTGATTTAAAAAAAAAAAAATTCTTTTCCAAATTTTCAGTAATAAACATGTATTGCTTCTTTACATATATTTTATGATGGGGGAAAGAAGTCTGCTTCTAAACATCAGTTTTTCTCTCCCATCTAATTATGTCCAACTGGTTCTGTTCTTATTCATTCTCATAACCAAGCCCTGTAAATGCAATGATTCTTGATGGTGTAATTAAAGTCAGGAAGCCTAAATTTGAGGCTTTCCTTTGAGCTTTGCTATATCCCATACAGAGCACACCGCATATTGTTAAAATGAATAAAAGGGATGATTGATTTCACTTTTGGTGATAGGACTGCTGGTTAAAACTAATGACTGAAAACAAAGAGCTGAAGTTTTAATTAAAATGGCCTAGGAGGGTCTCCATGATCTGGCCCTGGCGTTTCTTCTTTGATGGGGTCTCTGCTTTTCTTCTTGCTCACTTCCCTCCAGACACAATGGCCTCCTTGCTGTCCCTGAAACAGAAGAGGCATGCCTCCAACCATGGGCCCTTACCATAAGCAGCTCCCTCTTCTTGGTGCACTCTTTGCTCAATTATGTGCATGGAAAGCTTTCTCACCTCCTTCCAATCTTGGCTCAAATCTCACCTCAGTGAGACCTACCCTGACCATCCTATTTAAACCTACATCCTCGGATCCTTCTGTGAAACTCCTGCTGCATTTTTTTCCTATGTCAACTTCCTAACATACAGTATAATTTACTGATTATGTTAACTGCTTATTGTCTGCCTCTTCCTTCTAGAATATAATCTTTATGAGGGAAAGAATTTTTTTTTTAATCTATTTTGTTAACTGAAATATCCCAAGTGCCTAGGAAATGTTTAGCACTTAGAAGATGCTAAAAGAAACGTGTTAGATGAATAAATGAATGTAGTCCTTATTGAAACTCACGTGCCCTTATATAATACTCAAAAAAAACCCATCGTTATCAAGTCAATTCTGACTGATAGTGACCCGATAGGACAGAGTAGAACTGCCCCACATAGGGTTTCCAATGAACAGCTGGTGGATTTGAACTGCTGACCTTTTGGTTAGCAACCAAGCTCTTAATCACTGCGCCACCAGGGCTCCTAATATATACAAGGAGGTTGGAAATAACAAGGTAACTGCTACTGCTCCTAGTAAATCAGTTAAAGAGGCACTTGTCCCTGCTAAAAATTGCACTTGAAACAGTGTTTGTTCTCTATTCTGGGAGGAGCAAAGACGACAAATTTTCCCTTCCTCAGTAGGGAGTGGCATGGAAGATGGGGAATGGATGGAGACAGACACTTACACAGACCTCTAGCCAGGACCCTCATACTAAAAGTGAAATATAACCCAAATGTTTTGGGACCACCAAGGATTGAGTAATTAATGCTTATTAAGGGTATCTCTCTATCAATTCCAACATCTTTGGAGTTGAATTAAAATTGACTATCTTGGTGCAGAGGAGCCCTGGTGCGGCAGTGGTTAAAGCGCTCAGCTGCCGACCAAAAGGTTGTTGGTTTGAACCCATTGGCTGCAGAAGAAAGATGTAGCAGTCTGCTTCCGTAAAGATTTACAGCCTTGGAAATGCTATGGGGAAGTTCTACTCTGTCCCTTAGGGTCGCTGTGAGTCAGAATCAACTCCACAGCAGTAGGTTTTGGTTTGGTGGCTTATCTTGGTGCAGATTAAGATATGGACCCAATTCAAGAAAAGGAGACTCCTTAATTCTATGTATGTGCTCAGAATTGACGTGGGCAATAATGGAGAAAATGAGTTAACTTTCTAAGTGAGAGCCCAGTTCTATGAATGTTTTGAAAAACTTGATGGAGGAAAAATACTTCCATCTCTGGACTGCTCCTCTGACTCGAAACCATCCCTTTGCCTTGACAGATGTCTGGTACTATCGTGACTGCTACATTCTCAACATTCTCTGTCCACCCCTTAGCAGTCTTACTCAGTGTCTCCTCTGCATTGGGACTTTTAAATGTTAAAAGTTAGAGTCAAGGCTGGATTAAGGCATGTGAGGGCACTAAACACTGATAATCTGTGGTGCCCCCTCCTCTGCTTACTCATCATTGGCTCAGGATATGTGAGTTATATGTATATATACATGTATATGTGTGTGTGTGTGTCTAAGCTATCCGTGATGTATCTTCTTTTTAAATGCGACTATAATCTTAGCGATTGAATGCAAAAGTGACATATACCATTTTAGCAGAATGAGATGAACTGGATTATAAAATCTTTTAGTGAATGCTGGGTACTAAGATTTTTACTATATACCACATTCTGTACAAAAAGGATATTCCACATATTCTGCCACAAAGAATGAGTCAGTGAGCTTAGTTGTTTCAACAGTCAAAGTAAAACTGTTGATCTCCCACAATGAAAAATTGATTTTCATCAGTTTTGCTTTAAATGGCTCATACTTCAATTTTGATACGGTTTCACAATAAATGCTATAAATGAACAAATGAAAAGATGTCATAAAAGAAATTTTAATGATCAGAAAACATCTTACAACAAATTATTTTATTTTTAGATAGATCTTTCATCTCTAACATGTTACAATTAAAAACATTTCTTTCTACCCTTTGCTGCTACAAATTCTTCTATGATTTTGTCACAGTTAAGCTGCTGAACAATATCTACTTCAATACACAATAAGAAAAATGAATTGAGTCTTTCTTGAATCATCGTTGTAGCTGAGGGTTTTTGAGTCTCTTTAGGGATGAAAATCAGCATTCTGTTGTGCAGTCTGTGATCATTAAAGTTGGGAATATGCATAAAGCAGTTTTAACCTTGGGAAATACTCATTGTATTTTATTTTCTATTATGGAATCATACATGTCTACATGAGTAAAATTTGTCTTTCCTGAATCTGTAAACTTATTTCTTGTGTAAGAATGAAATTGTTGCACTTCTCTGTAAAGGTTTGTATTTCAGTCATGGGGTAAGCCCACACTAATTTCTTGGATGCCTTCATGCATTCTTCATCAGATATATCGTTTGTCTGGTCTCAAGCTGATGAAGTCTCTGGTTTATGTGGCCATTTCTGTCTCTTGGGCTAATACTTTCCTTGCGTCTCTGGTGTTCTTCATTCTCCTTTTCTCCAGGTGGTTGGGACCAATTGATGCATCTTAGATGGCTGCTTGCAAGCTTTTAAGACCCCAGGCACCACTCACCAAAGTAGGATGCAGAACATTTTCTTAATAAACTTTGTTATGCCAATTGACCTAGATGTCCCCTGAAAGCATGGTCTCCAGATCCCTACCCCAGCTACTCTGTCCCTGAAAGTGTTTGATTGTATTCAGGAAACTTCTTAGCTTTGGTTTAGTCCAGTTGTGCTGACTTCCCCTGTAGTGTGTGCTGTCCTTCCCTTCACCTAAGCTAATACTTGTCTACTATCTAGTTTGTGAATAACCCTCCACCTCCCTCCCCATCCTCATAACCATCAGAGAATATTGTCTTCTGTGTTTAAACCTTTTATTGAGTTCTTGTAATAGTGGTCTTGTACAATATTTGTCCTTCTGTGACTGACTAAATTCACTCAGCATAATGCCCTCCAGCTTCCTCCATGTTACGTTTCAGGGCTTCGTTGCTGTTCTTTATCGTTGCATAGTATTCCATTGTGTGGATATACCATAATTTGTTTATCCATTCATCCGTTGATGGGCACGTAGGTTGTTTCCATCTTTTTGCTATTGGGAACAGTGCTGCGATGAACATGGGTGTGCATATCTATTTGTGTGACGGCTCTTATTTCTCTAGGATATATTCCAAGGAGCGGGCTAGCTGGATCGTATGGTACTTCTATTTTTAGCTTTTTAAGGAAGCACCAAATCGATTTCCAAAGTGGTGGTACCATTTTACATTCCCACCCATAGTGTATGAGTGTAAAACAAGTAAAATTTATAAAATAAAATTAACATTCAAATTTAGACATTAACACAAAAATTTATATTTGAAAATTAAAACCAAAAAGCCAAACCTGTTGCCATTGAGTTGATTCTGACTCATAGCAACCCTATAGGGCAGAGTAGAACTGCCCCATAGGGTTTCCAAGACCATAAATCTTTGCAAAAGCATATTGCCACATCTTTCTGCCACAGAATGGCTGATGAGTTCTAACCGCTGACCTTTTGGTTAGCAGTCAAGAACTTAACCATTGCACCACCAAGACTGCTTATGGTATAAACACCTTAAGCTCTAGGTTGTTGTTGTGTGGTGCTGTCAAGTCAGTTCCAACTCATAGCAACTCTATAGGACAGAGCAGGTTTTCCAAGAAGTGGCAGGTGGGTTTGAACTGATAACATTTTGGTTAGCAGCCTAGTTCTTAACCACTACGCCACCAGGGCTCCTCAAACTCAATATGTCTGAAACGTCATCCATGATCTTCTCCCCAAAATCTGGACCTCCTGTAGTGTTTCCTAACACAATGAATTATACCGTCGTTCAAGTCAGAAGCCCTGGAGCCATCTTGATCCTTTCTCTCCTTCCCTGCTTCCCCTCTAATTTACAAACCTTTTAAGTTCTACAGTCTATAAAAGCTCTTGAATCTGTCTAACACTTCTCCATCTCAACTATCACATCATGGTTCAGGACATACTTATACTTTTTTGCCTGCAGTAGTCTCTAAACTTGTCTCCCTGTCTATGGTCATTCCACCCTCCAATCCATTGTTCAGAATGATCATTCCAAAATACTAATCTGATTATGTTACTTTCTTGTCACTTCAAAGTCTTTTAAAGGCTTTCCATATCCATTAGAATAAACTTTGAATTCCTTTACAACCTATGGCTAAAGGAGTTTATAATTAAGTCGGGTGTATTAGTTAAAATCTAAACTGCTATAATCTTTACCTAAATGTTATGGTTCACATACAACAGAAGTTTATTTCTCCCATAACTGTCCAGAGTAGGTTTTCCAGGTTGATGAACAGGTCCTTCCTCCTTGTTACTCCCCATCCACAAGGCCTTGCCATCTCCCTCAAACCTGAAAAGGGGGTCAGAGAGCATGGAAGAGGTGCATCTGCTTCATAAAGGCCTCAGCCCTATAAGTGACATTTCTCACTTCTGTTCACATCCCACTTGCAAGAGTTAATCGCTTGGCCACATCTAAATGCAAAGGGAGCTGGGAAATGTAATCCCTGGCTGGGCAGCCACTTCCCATGACCCCTGTATTACAATCAAAGGGAAGAACTGAGTATGGTGGGCATTGGGCTCTCTTGGTCATGCAGGGCATATGGATAAGTTAACAAATGATTACAACACAATAGAGAATACATTTGACTCAATTAACTCAGACTTGGGAGGCGGAGATGAGGGGAGGAGAGATCAAGAAAGGCTTTTTGGAAGCGGTGGCATTTGAGTCGTGTCTTGAAAGAAGAGAATAAATTAGCCAAGAGAAGAAGGGGAAAAATTTTTTAGGCACAGTGTACAATGATTTATGTACATTTTCCACCTTTGTTGGAATGATGCCATTATCCTATATGAAAGGGAAACTTTCTTGTTGGGAATCTCTCCCAACAGTGACTTTTGGTTTGGTATTTACAAAAACACACGCAAAAGTTGTCATTTCTTAAAAAAATTAAGGTGTAGCAACATTTGGCATTATTTCTATTCCCTCTTCTCCCTGTATCTTCTGTCTTTCTCTATTCTTGTTGCGTATGAACATCTTGTTCCCACATACCCGCTAGAATTACTGAAATTAAAAATACCAATAAAAGCAAGTGTTGATATAGAACAACTGGTACTCTCATGCACTGCTGGTGAGAATGTAAAATGGTACAACCACTTTGAAAAGTAATTTGAGTTTCTTAAAAAGTTAAACAACACCTACTATATGGCCCAGCCATTTCACAACTAGGTATTTACCCAAGAGGAGAGAAAATATCTGTCCATACAAGACTTGTATGGCCATAGCAGCTTTTTGTGTAATGGCCCCAAACTGGAAACAAGTCAAATGCCCATCAACAGATGATGGATAAACAGATTGTGATATAGCCATACAATGGAGTACTCTGCAATAAAAATAAATGAGCTATTGATGCACACACAACGTGCAATTATTATGCTGAGTATAGGAAGCCAGACAAAAGAGATTATATAATGTATGATTTCATTTATATAAAATTCTAAAAAATGCAAACTAATCTATAGTAACAAAAAGCAGATCAGTGAGTGCCTGAGACAGGGGAGCAGGAAGGATTGAGAGGCAAGATTACAAATGGGGCACCAGGAAACATTTTGAGGTGAGGTTATATTAATTATTTATATTGTGATGATGGTTTTATGAGTGTATACTTGTGTGAAAACCTATCAAATCGTATCCTTAAATATGCTCAAATTATTGTATGTCAATTTTACCTCAGTAAATGCATGTGTTTGGTTTTTTAATGCCTACTCAGTGTTTGATTCCACTTATGACGTTCTTGCAAAGGCAAAATTATAGGGACAGGAAACAGATCAGTGGTTGCCAGGAGCTAGGGGTGACTGGCTGGGTAGCATGGTGGATATTTCTGGGACTATGGAAGTGTTCTATATTTTTACTGTAGGAGTGGCTACATGACTATGTTTGTCAAAACTACAGGACTATAGACTAAAAAGAGTAAATTTTTCTGTTTGTGAATTATACCTTAATTTTAAAAATAGTAAATAAAATAATTCTTATAAACACTGGAGTTCCCTTTTGTTGTTGTTAGGTGTCATCGAGTCGGTTCTGACTCATAGCGACTCTATGCACAACAGAATGAAACAGTGCCCAGTCCTGCACCATCCTCACAATTGTTGCTATGCTTGAGCCCATAGTTGCAGCCACTGTATCAGTCCATCTCGTCGAGGGTCTTCCTCTTTTTCACGATCCTCTACTTTACCAAGCATGATGTCCTCCTCCAGGGAATGATCCCTCCTGACAACATGTCTAACATATGTGAGATGTAGTCTCACCATTCTTACTTCTAAGGAGCATTCTGGTTGTTCTTCTTCCAAGACAGATTTGGTCATTCTTTTGGAGATTGATTGTATATTCAAATTCTTCACCAACACCACAATTCAAAGGCATCAATTCTTCTATCTTCCTTATTCATTATCCAGCTTTCGCATGCATATGATTGAAAACACCATGGCTTTGGTCAGGCACACCTTAGTCCTCAAGGTAACATCTTTGCTTTTCAACACTTTAAAGAGGTCTTTTTCAGCAGATTTTCCCAATGCAATGCATCTTTTGATTTCTTGACTGCTGCTTCCATGGGTGTTGATGGTGGATCCAAGTAAAATGAAATCCTTGACAAACTCAGTTTTATATCTGTTTATCATGATGTGGCTTATTGGTCCAGTTATGAGGATTTTTTTTTCTTTATGTTGAGGTGTAATCCATACAGAAGGCTGTGGTCCTTGATCTTCATCAGTAAGCACTTCAAGTCCTCTTCACTTTCAACAAGCAAGATTGTGTCACCTGCATATCACAAGTTGTTAATGAGTTTTCCTCTAATCCTGATGCCCCCACTCTTCTTCATATAGTCCAGCTTCTCGGATTATTTGTTCAGCATACAGATTGAATAGGTATGGTGAAAGGATACACCCCTGACACACACCTTTCCTGACTTTAAACCATGCAGTATCCCCTTGCTCTGTTCGAATGACTGCCTCTTGATCCATGTACAGATTCCTCATGAGCACAATTAAGTGTTCCGGAATTCCCATTCTCTGCAATGTTATCCATAATTTGTTATGATCCACACAGTCGAATGCCTTAGCATAGTCAATAAAACACAGGTAAACATCTTTCTGGGATCTTCATGTATGATGTCCTTGATGTCATCCCACAACTCATCTGGTGTTTGGTCATTAGCATTCAGCGCATCAAATCTATTCTTAAGATGGTCTCTAAATTCAGGTGAGATATACTCAAGGTTGTACTTTGGCTTTCGTGGACTTGTTCTAATTTTCTTCAGCTTCAACTTGAACTTGCATGAGTAATTGATGGTCTGATCCGCAATCGGCCCCTGGACTTGTTCTGACTGGTAATATTGAGCTTTTCCATTGTCTCTTTCCACAGATGTGGACGATTTGATTCCTGTGTATTCCATCCGGCGAGGTCCATGTGTATAGTCGCTGTTTATGTTGGTGAAAAAAGGTATTTGCAATGAAGAAGTCAATGGTCTTGCAAAATTCAATCACGTGATCTCCAGCATCGTTTCTGTCACCAAGGCCATATTTTCCAATTACTGATCCTTCTTCTTTGTTTCCAACTTTCGCATTCCAATCACCAGTAATTATCAGTGCATCCTGATTGCATGTTTGATCAATTTCAAACTGCAGAAGTTGGTAAAAATCTTCAATTTCTTCATCTTTGGTCTTAGTGGTTGGTGTGTAAATTTGAATAATAGCCTTATTAACTAGTCTTCCTTGTAGGCGTATGGATATTATCCTATCACTGACAGTGTTGTAGTTCAGGATAGATCTTGAAATGTTCTTTTTGATGATGAATGCAGTGCCATTCCTCTTCAAATTGTCATTCCTGGCATAGTAGACCATATGATTGTCTGATTCAAAATGACCCATACCAGTCCATTTCAGCTCACTAATGCCTAGGATATCGATCTTTATGCGTTCCTTTTCATTTTTGACGATTTCTAATTTTCCTAGATTCATACTTTGTACATTCCAGGTTCTGATTATTAATAGATGTTTGCAGCTGTTTCTCCTCATTTTGAGTTGTGCCACATCAGTAAATGAAGGTCCCGAAAGCTTGACTCCATCCAGGTCATTAAGGTCGACTCTACTTTGAGGAGGCAGCTCTTCCCTAGTTGTATTTTGAGTGACTTCCAACCTGAGGGACTTATCTTCTGGCACTATATCGGACAATGCTCTGCTGCTATTCATAAGGTTTTCACTGGCTAATTCTTTTCAGAAGTAGACCGCTGGGTCCTTCTTCCTAGTCTGTCTTAGTGTGGAAGCTCAGCTGAAACCTGTCCTCCATGGGTGACCCTCCTGGTATTTGAATACCAGTGGCATAGCTTCCAGCATCACAGCAACACACAAGCCCCCACAGTACAACAAACTGACAGACGCATGGAGAAAGAGTTCCCTTTACTTATTTTTATTAAAACTCCACATAATAGTGCACATATAAAATCAGGTATACACTCATGTATATTACTTATATATATTTCAAACCAAAATACATTTACAAATCAAATTTTAAAATTACAAACCAAAAGCCATGCAACTAAGCAACATTAATTTAGTGAGATGGACAGTGTTATTTTGCTGAAAACGAAACATTTGTGTGTGTAGAATCTTTGTCAGGGACCACCCACATAGCCATCCCTAATACCTAGCAGAAAGTCTACTCTCTCTCAAGTCCTATCTCCCCCACCCTCTGGATGGTCCCTCCCTTCTAACCCTTCATCCTCACTACCGCCACCAAAGTTCTAGCTCCAATTGTATCTCAGCCTGAAACATCAGTCACCAGTCATTCCTGCTCCACAAGGTCTCCTGCTAGATAAGGGGAAATGGACTGGAAAACGAGAGAAGAAGCTACCACATTGGTCTGACCTGAGAACAGACAGTCTGGAAAACATACTGGGAAGCTTACATGCCCACTGACACAAATTTTTTTTAATGCTTTGAGTGTCTCCATCATGGTAAAGAAGGATCCCTTGTGTTACTTAAGCCTTGGAGGTGTCAGGCTTGAGAGGGCCAGGGTGGGGGAGGTCCCACTCTATCAAATCAATCTTCCCCTTCTAGGCTCTGAACCACTTGAAGACAGGCACCATCCCAAACCCACTGCCGTCAAGTCAATTCCTACTCATAGCGACCCTATAGAACAGAGTAGAACTTCCCTGTAGGGTTTCCAAGGCTGTAAATCTTCTT
>NW_004443972.1:6881140-6890914 GCF_000243295.1 Trichechus manatus latirostris | reverse complement strand
CTCCTCATGAGTATCACTTTATGTCCCACAGTCCAGTCCAACTCCTGTCTGAAGAGTTGGCCTCAGAAAGTGTTGTAGTTCTGGGCTGATAGGGAATCCAGGGGCCATGCTTTCTGGGGTTCCTCCAGTCTCAGACCATTAAGTCTGGTCTTCTTACTAGAATTTGCGTTCTGCACCCTACCTTTCTCCTGCTCCATCCAGGACTGTCTATTGTGTTCCCTGTCAGGGTGGTCATTGGTGGTAGCCAGGCACCATCTAGTTCTTCTGGTCTCAGGCTGATGAAGTCTCTGACTTATGTGGCCCTTTCTGTCTCTTGGGCTAATACTTTCCTTATGTCTTTGGTGTTCTTCATTCTCCTGTATTCCGGGTGGTTGGGACCAATTGATGCATCTTAAATGGCCGCTTGCAAGCTTTTAAGACCCTAGACGCCAAGGCTGTAAATACGGGAGCAGACTGTCACATCTTTCTCCCATGGAGCGGCTGGTGGGTGTGGGTTCCAACTGCTGACCTTTCGGTTAGCAGCCAAGTGCTTAACCACTAAACCACCAGGTCTCCTTGAAGACAGGACAGTCTGTTATTAATCTTTGCGTCCTCAGTGCCTTGGAGTACCTGGCACATGTTAATTAGCTAATCAATGAATGAATAGGTGAGTGAATGAGTCAATCAAATTCAATCAATTGCGATGATTTGAATGAATATTCAGTGATGAAACAGTGAAACAAATATGACTTAATTTTTGTTGATAGCTCTTATTCTAAATTCAATATTTAGAAATGTGTCAGTAGGTATAACAGTGGAATCTGGTTCACACACCAACCCTCAATAACACCTAAGTGATGTTTGTATTTTCTAGATGCCTTATTATCTGGAAAAGACTTTGGGGACTGAATTTCACACAGATTTATGTTCATCTTATCTTGCTAAGGAGCCCTGGTGGCACAGTGGTTAAGTTCTCAGGCTGCTGACCGAAACGTCCGCAGTTTGAATCCACCAGCCACTCTTTGGAAACCCTATAGGGCAGTTCTACTCTGTCCTGTAGGGTCACTATGAGTTGGAATCGACTCGATGGCAACAAGTTTGGTTTGGTTTTTTGGTATCTAGCTAAAAAGCTTCAGAAGTCCACATTTTTTTCTTGTGCTTTAAGTGAAAGTTTACAGCTCAAGTAGTTTCTCATACAAAAATTTATACACACATTGTTATGTGACCCTAGTTGCTCTCTCTCTAATGTGAGAGCACACTCCTTCTTTCTACCCTGGATTTCCCCTGTCCATTCAACCAGCTCCTGTCCCTTTAGTCCACATGTTTTTAAATTAAAAATGTATTTTTTATCTTAACCTTGGGAAAGTTGTGTAATTTCTCTAAGACTTAATTTCTTCAGCAGTAAAATGAGGATAATATTAACATCAACTTCATAGAGTTGATGTAAGGATTAAATGAGTCAATACATGTAAAGTGCTTGGTACAATGCATGGCACAAAGTAATTATAGATACTGATTATTTCTCCTCCTCCGCCTCCTCCTACTACTATTACTGACACCACCACTATGGTCTTTGCTAGTATTATTACTTTCTATTTCCAACCACTAATGCCAAAGATGAAGAAATTGGAGATTTTTACCAACTTCTGCAGTCTGAAATTGATCAAACATGCAATCTAGATGCATTCATGATTACTAGTGATTGGAATGCAAAAGTTGGAAACAAAAAAGGATCGGTAGTTAGAAAACACAGACTTGGTGATAGAAACGATGTCAGAGATCATGTAATAGAATTTTGCAAGACCAATGACTTCTTCACTGAAAATACCTTTTTTCAGCAACATAAACAGTGACTGTACACATGGACCTTGCTGGACAGAATACACAGGAATCAAATCGACCACATCTGTGGAAAGAGACGATAGAGAAGCTTAATGTCATCAGTCAGAACAAGGCCAGGGGCCAACTGTGGAACAGACCATCAGTTGTCAATTGCTCATATGTAAGTTCAAGCTGAAGCTGAAGAAAATTAAAACAAGTCCATGAGAGCCAAAGTACAACCTTGAGTATATCTCACCTGAATTTAGAGACCATGTCAAAAATAGATTTGACACATTGAACACTAATGACTGAAGACCAGATGAGTTGTGGGATGACATCAAGTACATCATACATGAAGAAAGCAAAAGGTCATTAAAAAAACAGGAAAGAAAGAAAAGACCAAAATAGATGTCAGAAGAGATGCTGAAACTTGCTCTTGAACATAGAGCAGCTAAAGTGAACAGAAGAAATGATGAAGTATAATGGCTGAACAGAAGATTTCAAAGGGCAACTCTAGAAGACAATGTAAAGTATTATAATGAAATGTGCAAAGACCTGGAGTCAGAAAACCAAAAGGGAAGAACACACTTAGCATTTCTCAAGCTGAAAGAACTGAAGAGAAAATTCAAGCCTCAAGTTGAAATATTAAAGGATTCTAAGAGCAACAAATTAATGCTGGAAGCATCAAAAGAAGATGGAAGAAATACACAGTGTCACTGTACCAAAAATAACTGGTCACGTTCAGCCATTTCAGGAGGTTGCATATAATTAAGGTCCAGTGGTACTGAAGGATAAAGTCAATGAAGGCATTGAAGGCACTGGCGAAAAACAAGGCTCCAGGAATTGACAGAATACCAACTGAGATGTTTAAGAATATGGATGCAGTGCTGGAAGCACTTGCTCCTCTATGCCAAGAAATTTGGAAGACAGAAATAGGCACACCAGCCCAAAAGCAAAGAAGAGAAGGCAGTAAGGGACAGGAAAACTGGATGAATGGAAACAGAACCTGGGGTAGAGAAGGGGAGAGTGTTGTCAGATTGCAGGGTTGGCAACAAATTTCACAAAACAATTTGTGTATTAAATGCTAAATGAGAAACTAATCTGCTCTATAAACTTTCACCTAAAGCACAATTAAAAAAAAAAAAGAAATTTGGAAGACAGCTACCTGGCCAACTGACTGGAAGGGATTCATTTTTGTGCCCATTCCAAAGAAAGATGATCTAACAGAATGTGGAAATTATCGAACAATATCATTAATATCACACGCAAGTAAAATTTTACTGAAGATAATTCAAAAACAGTTGCAGCAGTACATCGACAGGGTACTGCTAGAAATTCAAGTCAAATTCAGAAGAGGATGTGGAACAAGGGATATCATTGCGGATGTCAGATGGATCTTGGCCGAAAGCAGAGAAAACCAGAGAGATGTTTACCTGTGTTTTATTGACTATGCTAAGGCATTCAACTGTGTGGATCATAACAAATTATGAATTACATTGTGAAGAATGGGAATTCCAGAACACTTAATTGTGCTCATGAGGAACCTGTACATAGACTAAGAGGCAGTCATTCAAACATAACAAGGGAATACTGCGTGGTTTAAAGTCAGGAAAGATGTGCGTCAGGGTTGTGTCATTTCACCATACTTAATCTGTATGCCGAGCAAATAATCCGAGAAGCTGGACTATATGAAGAAGAGTGGGGGCATCAGGATTGGAGGAAGACTCATTAACAACCTGCAATGTACAAATCACACTACTTGCTGGAAGCAAAGAGGACTTGAAGCACTTATTGATGAAGATCAAAGACCACAGCCTTCAGTATGGATTACACCACATAAAGAAAACAAAAATCCTCACAACTGGACCAATAAGCAACAACATGATAAGTGGAGAAAAGATTGAAGTTGTCAAGGATTTCATTTTACTTGGATCCATAATCAACGCTCATGGAAGCAGCAGTCAAGAAATCAAAAGATGCATTGCGTTGGGCAAATCTGCTGCAAAAGACCTCTTTAAAGTGTTGAAAAGCAAAGACGTCACTTTGAAGACTAAGGTGCGCCTGACCCAAGCCATGGTGTTTTCAATCGCCTTATATGCATGCAAAAGCTGGATAATGAATAAGGAAGACTGAAGAAGAACTGATGCCTTTGAATTGTGGTGTTGACGAAGAATGACCAAATCTGTCTTGGAAGAAGTACAACCAGAATGCTCCTTAGAAGTAAGGATGGTGAGACTATGTTGGACATGTTATCAGGAAGGATCAGTCCCTACAGAAGGTCATCATGTTTTGTAAAGTAGAAGGTCAGTGAAAAAGAGGAAGACCTTCAATAAGATGGATTGACACAGTGGCTTCAACAGTGGGCTCAAGCATAACAACGATTGTGAGGATGGCACAGACCAGGTTACTATGAGTCAGAACCTACTCGACAGCACCTAACAGCAACAATAGAATAAATTTGAGTAACTTACCAGCTCCTGGGCACACAGAGACTTATTCTTTAAAGAAAAAACAATAACAACATTATTTTCAAGAGTAAAACTGGTACTAAATTAGAAAGTACTTTTGGTGATACGGTTTCTAAAATTTGTTCTTTAATCCTTTGTCATCTAGTTAAAAAATGGACTTCTAAGAAGAGATGGGGTTGGGGGTGCGTGGGAGAGCTGTGGCACTCTGAGAGGATAAAATGACTTTACCCTTGGGTATGTCTCCACATGAGAGGAGGTGCAGACTGGTGGTGATAAGGCCAGGATTTCAGCTGGATTCAGTTTTTAATCTTCTCCCTATTTCTTATTGATTGTATAATTCGGAGCAAATTACTCCTCCACCTCTCAGCATTTCTTCTTCATAAATGGGAATAGTGACATCTACTTCACACGAGGATTAAATGAGGTCATATAAGTGTAAGGAAAAACAATGTTATTTTAAAAGTCTGATTTCAGATGCTTCCCCATTAAAGGACCTTGACAGAGGAAAATTTCTGCTTCTGTTTAGGAAAGGATGTTGATGGACCACTGTGGGGTTTACGATTCAGTTTAGCAGAATAATTTGGTCTTTGTCCTTGGTCCTGAGAGATAACCTCTAAAACTTGGGAAATTCCACAGTGATTGAAGTGTCCTTGATGAGTCCTCTAGACCACCTCTATCTAATAGTTTATGCTAATGAGGTAACTCTTGGTGGAGGCTGGCCAGGTCAGATAGACCTACCACATGATAGCCAAGCTCAGGAGAGGAAGGCATGATTCAGTCAACCATGACTACATAAAACTGAAACCAAACCAGTTGCCATCTGGCTTCCAATTCATGGCGACTCCATGTGTTTCATAGTAGAACTGGGCTTCATAGGGTTTTCAAGGCTGTGACCTTTCGGAAGCAGATCACTAGGCCTTTCTCCCTAATCTGTCTTGGTCTGGAAGCTTTGCTGAAACCTATCCACCATAGGTGACCCTGCTGGTATTTGAAATACAGATGACATAGCTTCCAGCATCATAGCAACACACAAGCCACCATAGTACCACAAACTGACAGATGGTGATAGAAAACATTAACCTAGGTGAAAGATGCCAGAGATAAAAGGCCATGTATTGTATGATTCCATTTATATGGAATATTCAAAATAGGCAAATCCGTAAAGATCGAAGGCCGATTAGTGCTTGCCAGGGGCTGTGGGAAGGTGGGAATGGGGAGTGACTGCTTAATGGATACAAAGTTTCTGTTTGGGATGATGAAAATGTTCTGGAACAAGTTAGTGGTGATGGCCATACAACATTGTGAATGTACTAAATGCCAGTGAATTGTATACTTTAAAATATTCAAATGGTGAATTTTATGTTATGTGAATTTTACCTCAGTTAAAAAAAAGTGACTTTTGGATGTGAGCCACTCCACTAGGTAATAGTTATCTCTCATTGTATTTATGGCACAGTGCTTGGAAGAAAAACCCACTATATTTAAAACTCAAGTGTTAATACTATGAGAGTAAAATATGATAAGCCACTTATTCCGGTATCCAAAGCGAGGACTCTGGTTGATCATAACTGCCTCCCACCCACATTTGACTAATGATTATGTTTCGTTGCTCAGTCCTGTTATCTATTCTATGACTTCCTGAATCAGAGGGACAATAGGGCAAATCTTTGCTCTTAAGGAATAATCTTGATGGTGCATTCTGAATCATTCGGCACAGAGAGTTCCCAAAGACGTCAGCGGGGATTTGTAGGTAGGAACGACTTTAGCATATTTAAGGCAGAATTCTGCAATGCAACTCAGAGTGAACAATTTTAACATTTTGACATCTCCAGAAAACGAAGACCCCTCCCCTCCCATACACACGTTTCAGAGTATTTCCTGGTAATATTGTGTTGGACAGCCATGAGTTAGAAATAACTGGTAACTTTGGTGAGATATTTTGAAGGAGCAGTGAGGGAGGTAAGGGGTTGAGGGGACTATTTCCTCCATTACTAAGAACACTGCTAACTTGATAAAATATCAGCTGCTATTTGACAACAAACAGAAATCCAACATGAAAGCATAACTGTTCCTCTCAGACTGTATTAATAGAAAAATCTGGTAAACAAGAAAGATTAGTATAAGAGTGTTCTACCAAGTAGATTCAATTTCTCCGAGGAAATGTTAATCCCTACTCACTACAGGCTTTCACATAAAACAAAAACTGAGTCATCATCATATCACAGATTATCTTAAGAGATTTTATAAAGGTTAACAAGAGTTAGAGCCAAGCGAGTCTTCGTTTGATTTCTTTTTTTCCCCTTTGAATACTTGTAAAAAATATTACATATGTATTCTTAATGAAACAAAACATTAAAAAATATATTTACAGGTGCTTATGTACCCCTACCAATTTTGTTTTCCTTTTTTCCTCCCCAAACTTAAACTACAAACTTAAACTAAACTACATTAAACTACAAACTAAAACTACATTATTATGTCTCAGTTCCATGAATGTTTTATGCTATACACATATATATGTATATATCTATTGATAAAATATAGTATTGTCTTTGAATATTTTAGATTTTAAATAAATGGTAACTACCATTAATAGCTTGTGTCTTCTTGCAGAAATTTTCTATGAATATACAAACATATACATATATAGTTTTTCATTACAAAGCTCATTGTACACACTTCTCTGCAGCTTGTTTTTCACTTAATGTGTCTTGTTGTTGTTCGGTGCCATCAAGTTGATTCAATTCATAATGACCCCATGTGATGGAGTGGAACTGCCCCACAGGGTTTCTGACTTGAGGGTAATGGGTTTTGGTTTTGGTTTCTTGGTTAATCTTTACAGAAGCAGATTGCCAGGTCTTTCTCCTGTGGGGCAGCTTTGTGGGTTCAAACCGCCAACCTTTCAGTTAGCAGCAAAGTGCTTAACCATTGTGCCACCAGGGCTCCTGTTTAACATATGTTATATATCATTTTATTTTTACTCATATAAATCTACCTCATTCTTTTTAACACCTGTAAGTATTCCATGTTAGAATGTGCTTTAATTTATTAACCTAACTTCTTATTGATGGACATTTGTTTACTTTTCCCTATTGCAAACCTTCACCTACTATAAATATTGCTGAAATGGAGATCATTTTTGTACATACATGAGTATATGTATGTACTAAACTGCTAGAAATGAAGTTGCTAGGTCAAAGGGTGTGTTCATTTAAAATTTAAAACTAAATTGCTCCTCAAAACGCATAAGAGTTCTCTTCCCCCATACTCTGGATATTATCAAATGTTTTAACTCTGCCCAAGCACTGGTGAAAAATGGCATTTTATTGTTTTAATTTTCATTTCTTTAGTTATGTGTGAGGTAAAGTCTCTTTTCATTTGTTTATTGGCCCTTTCTTTTTTTCTTTTGAGCTGCCTATTTATATCTTCTCATTTTTAAAAATTGGATTCCTTTCTCAAATTGATATATAAGTACTCTTTGTATATTAGGGAAATTAACTTCATTCTCATCTGTACTGTAAATATATTTGTTTTTACCAATTTATTGTATTTTGACTTTGCTCTTGGTATTTTCTATGCAAAACTTTAATTTTTATGTTGTAAATTTATCAGTCTTCTTTGTGATTTCTGGATTGTATTTTACTTAAGAAGGTATTTCCTCATTCCCATAATATTTTCTTCTAAATATTATTATTGGGAAATAGGACTCTTATGCCTTTTGAGGAGCAATTTAGTTTTTAAATTTTAAAGTATTTTTATGGTTTCATATTGTTGTATTTACATCTTTGACTCAGTGGAATTATTATATAAGAAAAAATGTAGAGATCTAAGTTTTTTTCCCTAATTGACTAAGTCCCAACATCAGTTATTGAATAATTTTTCTTAGCCTGATTTGAAATGCTGCTTTTTATCATTTCTATTTTATCCTCTATTCTGATCCAATTATCTTCTGAGTCATCCTGTAATATCATCATCTACTTTTAATTTCTATAGTTTAATAATATGGTTTAATATCTGGCAGGACTTGTTCTTCAAATGTGTATCTTTTTTAGAAATTAGCTGACATTTTCAAACAGTCCTTTAAATTCTACCTTATAAATTGTCAAGAATGGTTTTAGGAGATTTCAGCCTAATTAAATGAATTGATGAAGTGTTTGTTTTGGACAGTCTTGGGGGTAGTATAGAAATTATACTAAATATAAAATAAGCCGTATATGATAAAAGAAAATAAATAGCTTTAGACATTCTGAAATAAAATAAGTCTTTGTGCTAAGCAAAAGAAAGAGAAGTGGATAAACCTAACTTAAGCAAGTATACCTCTTTATTACTTGTTATTGGTTTTTCAGTATGTTCGTTCAGGCCGATGAATGTAACTTTTTATCTCATGTTAGCTATAGCTAGGTCTTCATCAAATCACGAAACATTAACATTGGCAGGTACATTAGAGTCCAACTAGTTTAATTTCCTAAGCAATATGAGGAAATGAAGGTAAATTACCAAATAGCATAGGAAAAACTAACAGGCACAGGTGAAACTCAGGTTTTCTCAAAATCTTACTGTAAGAGTTTTTTGAGCAAATCTTCTCTAACTATTGGCCAAGCAAAGAAACCACCTGCCTGCTATCATTAAATGGTTTGTTCCTCCCTAGGGCTGCTATGAGTCGGAATTGACCTTAATGGCAACGGGTTTGGGTTTTTTTGTTTGTTTTAGGGTCGCTATGAGTCAGAATCAACTTGATGGCAATTGGTTTGGTTTGGATTTAGTGCTTATACTTGGTATGAAATGAGAGCATGAGTGGACTTAGAAGTTGGAAGCTACTGATTTATACATATTTTTCATCTAGAAGTTTTGTATGGAAAGTTTAATTCCTCTGTAGGAACTCTGTGGAAGACAGGGAGATAGGATTAGAAGACATCAGAGTTTCTTCCACTTTTTAATAAACTCCATGGTGCTATGAAGAGTCTGATTGGAGTCATTTGTAGTCTTCCAGAATGAGCATTTTTAGTTTTCATCATGTTCTTCATCGCCTTTATTGTAGGGAAGTTTTCTGTCTCGATTTAAGCCCATATGTAGCCCTCTGGAAAGAAAAAAGATGGGAGACATGTGGCTCAGGGCCTGTAGCCAGCAACACCTCCCCCATACCTCCTCTGCCTCCAGAAGGTACCAACACCATTCCTGCTCCAGGGGGGGAATGAGAAGCAAGTCTGTGTGACTTTTTTTTTTTTTTAATTGTACTTCAGGTGAGGGCTTACAGAACAAATAGTTTCTCATGAAACTAGTACACATATTGTTTTATGACATTGCTTAACAACCCCACAACATGTCAACCCTCTAACTTCTCAACCTTTTTTTTTTGGTGAAAATACACATAGACAAAGATACACCATTTCAAAAATTTCTACATGCACCATTCAGTGACATTGACTACGCTCTTCCAATTGTGCTGCTATTCTCACTTAAGATGAAGGCTTACAGAACAAAATAGTTTCTCATTTAACAGTTACTA
>NW_004443972.1:6871791-6880218 GCF_000243295.1 Trichechus manatus latirostris | reverse complement strand
TATTCGAGTGACGACTCTTATTTCTCTAGGATATATTCCTAGGAGTGGGATTGCTGGATCGAATGGTATGTCTATTTCTAGCTTTCTGAGGAAGCGCCTCTGTGTGACAGTTATGGTCTCCAAGGGCTATTGTAGGACCATCTGTTGATCCGCCAAAAATGCTGATGACAAAAGTGTATTCTTCCTCCCAACCCACACAGTGTGGTGGCTAGGTTCTTTTGAAGATGGCCATATTCCCTTTTCTGTTTACAACGTAGGCACTCAATAAATAGCAAATGTTGGTAGTCATAATAATCCATGGTTGCCTCAAGAAACAAGCAATTTCTTGAGCAAAACCAGCATTAGTGGTCTCCAAACAGCTGTCATGTCTCAAGCACCTCAGAGCAAGCTTATTATTTGGTAGCCAATGACCTTTGAGTGTGAGCCTGTCCCTCAGTGTTACTGGAGGAGAACCAACTGCTTTCCCAGAATGCATAGGGGTTGATCCGGACAGCTGTGTTTGCCCAGCTGTTTGATGTCACCTCTCTATTTAGTCCATGGACAAGATCTGAGAAAGAAAAAACAAAACAACAGCCAGTTCTTAAATGTAAACACAACATGGGAAAGAAAATGCCTTGTTTGCTTTGACATTGGGAATGTTCCAGAAAGTCTAGTCTCTAGGTAGGAAAGGGAGGGTAAACCAAGACTTGGGGGCCTCATTTTTAAACCAAGACCTTTTGAGGTCTGGATTAGTTGAGCCAGTAAATTCGTCAGGTCTAGCCTTCCTCAGGTGTAGAACCTGAGTCAGATTGCCAACAAGGGGAAGAGACTAGTGAAGCGAGAGCAATGGGTAACAGAATGTCTCAATAGAGTGATGGCATTATATGGTGGTAAGAGACCTGGAGCATATCTGGAGAACAGCCTTCTAGTTCAGGCTCTACCTTGACCAAGACGCTTTATCTTGAGGCTCAGTTTGCCCATCTGTATAATGAGAGGATCAGACTTCTTAGATGACCCCTAAGGTGTTTTCTGGCCTCTGATTCTAAGCTTCAGTAACCTTTACAAATTTAAACAAAGACCAAAAACCACCCAAAGGATCTTGACTTTATCCATAAATAGAGCTTATAAAATTTTTAATGAATAATTTTAATTATTTTGTGTATATTTTTATTATATTTACATATTGATATAATTTTTATATACAGTAAAATTTATATAATTTTTGCTGCTCCCTAAATCTTCTCTATACTCCTTTGAGATTAGCTAACAACACCTTGGACTATTTATACTCTGAAAAAGAGGGTTAGGAAGATGGTACAGATTCATGATTCTGCTCAAAGGAGCAGAGGGAGTTTGACAAGCTGGAATCATTACTCATGCTTTTAAGTTCCAAGTCCAGCTCTTCTCCATTACTGTCATTGATAACAGAAACAAATATATATTTAATATTCACAGTAACTGAGGAACTTAGTTCTTGTGCCAGGAACTTGATTAAAAACAAAACTTGGCCTAGGCCTGACAGGCTCACACTGTCATTGTAGAGGTAAAATTTAAATAACAAGGTAAAACATGGATGTGCTACTGGATTTCAGTGGAAAATGGGTTCAGGATGCTCAGTGGAGGGGAAGAGCCCTGACCAGAACCTAGAAGGAGGAGGCCATGGGGCAGTGAAGAGGAGCTGGGAGGCTCTGCAGGCTGGGGTGGCATGATGAGCAAGGGCACAGAACTGCCACGTTTGGGAGCCAAGGAGGAGGCGAGCCTCTCTGAAGCTCAGGACAGATGAAAGGGAGTGGACATTAGATTCAGCTGGAAAAGGGATGAGGTTTTGGCAGATACTTCTAGTTGCCTACCCCAATATCTTTTCTTCCTTCTTGGTAACTAAACTTTGGGTTTTAGATGAGCTCCTTGCTGCTCAGAATTAAAGATTACATTTTCCTACTACTTTTGCACTTAAATGTGACCATGTGGCTAAGTTCTGACTGATGAGATATAGGCAGAAGTATTCTGGGGGATTCTGGGAAGGTGTATGCTTACTCCACCCCACCCCACCCCACACCCCTTGTTTCTGCTACTTAGAATACAGATGGTGTGGCTGGAGCTCTAGCAGCCATCTTGGACCAGGAAGTGACTTGAGAATGGATATCCCATGTTGAAGTGTGTAGAGAAGAAAAGTAGGAATCTGGGCCATTAATAATGCTGGTAAACTGCATACTTGCTAGAGACTATTTTACATCAGAGAGAATTTTAAGCCACAGTTATTTAGAAGTTTTCTGTTACATATAATTGAACCTAATCCTCTTGGAAAAAGAACCAGATTATTGTGGGCCTGAGGTTCCAAACTAAATTATTTGTATTTAATCCTTTAGGAAATCATACGTATTTTTAAGCAATCTATCAATTAATCAAATATATTTTGGACATCTACTGTATGTCAGACACTGTGCTAGATGCTAGAGAGATGTTAAACTAATTTTCTGAAGACTACAATATAGAGATGCTTTTGTGGTTCACCGAAATTAAACTACAAGATTCCTCTATAGTAAGATATTCATTTTATTCTGACTCATCACATACCATTAGGAAAACAAGCTTGATTTTGCTTTGGCAGCAAACCTTGCCAGAGAGCATTTAGAATATGCCAAATTCATGACAGTGTTTGGCTGAGTTGGGGAACTAGAGCGTGTTAAATAAAAAAACCACATTGCTGTGGAGCCAATTCCGACTCATAGTGGCCCTATAGGACAGAGTAGAACTGCCCCATAGTGTTTCCAAGGCTGTAAATCTCTAGGGAAGTAGACTGCCACGTCTTTCTCCTGAGGAGTGGCTGGTGGGTTTAAACTGCTGAACTTTCAGTTAGCGGACGACTGCTTTAACCACTATGTCACCAGGGCTCCTTAAATGTATACAGTAGGTACTATTATAATCTACACATTTCACAACAGGAAACACAGTTTCAAAGAAGCTAAGTAACTTTGCCAAGATCACACAGCAGGTTCACAATTGTAATGGCAAATATTTCTTCCCTCCTATAAGAACATTTAGCAAGTCCTTAGATGCAAGGGTGCTGGCCAGAGATTTTAGGACAATAGAAGGAAGCTGGGTCAAGGGTGTTGGCCAGATATTTTTAGGACCAAAACCAAACCAAACCCATTGCAACTGAGTCATTTCTCGTAACAACCCTAGAGGACAGAGTAGAACTGCCCCACAGGGTTTCCAAGGCCCTGGTGACGCTGTGGTTAAGAGCGTAGCTGCTAACCAAAAGGTTGGCAGTTCAAATCCACCAGCCACTCCTTGGAAACCCTATGGGGCAGTTCTACTCTGTCCTGTAGGGTCTCTAAGAGATGAGAAATGACTCAACAGCAACGCGTTTTATTTTGGTTTGGTTTGATCTTTACAGAAGCAGACTGCCACATCTTTCTCCTGCAGAGCGGCTGGTGTGTTCGAACCACCAGTCTTTCAGTTAGCAGCCAAGTGCTTATCCACTGCACCACCAGGGGTTCCTGATATTTAGGACAATAGAAGGATTTATCTGGCTTTTCAGAAAGCAGGGCAACAACTTTGACTGAGTTTGAATACGTTGTGACCAGTGCCCTTCAAGCATACTACTACTTTTAGTGATGCACTTTGAAAATATGTCACAGGGAGAGATAGAATGTGAGAAATACGTGCAGGTTATCTTTGAGAGGCAGATGTGAACTGCCTGTTTACAAATTTATCTTCCTTCTTAAAAATGCAAAAGTGAGTACATTTCGGATGTGGAGATAAATGTGATCCTCACAAACCATGAGTCATTGTGTCTTTAGGAAATGATGACTCAGCAAAATGATTCAACAAAAGATGACAGAAAGTGAACTATTTTAAGACATAGGGTCTATAGAGTCTTAGACTTGGAAAGGACCATGGGGGATGCTGAGGCCCCCAACATTTCTAATCAGAGACTGTCCAGCCATCTTCTGTACCTTTTGAGTCACAGCAACTACTACCTCACCAAGCACCTTGTTCATTTTGCAAACAGATCTAGTTAGAGAATTTCTCTTTATATTAACCCCAAATCTACTTCTCTGTAACTGCCCCTTGCCCTTCCTTGGGCCTTGTTCTGCCATCTGGAGCTACACAGATTCTCTCTAATCCCTTTTCCATATAACACTAAGATATGAACCTGTTTCTAAGTTCCAACTCTGAGGTTGCCTACATCTGACCAAAAAATAAAATGGAGGTGGGGAGAAGAGCAAGGAAGGAAGAAAGATAAAGTCAGATAACCACCCAAAGTTTAGCTGGTTAATTCTGGTGCTTGAGCATGCTTGTTTAAGGCCACCCTTGCTAAGTGCTTGGTGGCTCGTTAATTTTAAAAGTGTTTTGACCCAGTGACCTCTAGCTTGGAGCATCCAACTGCTCTGTCTCCTGCTTGTGAGTTATCGTGTGAATGAGGATGAGAGTAACTCTGGGAAAGGCAAGTGTCTTGGAGCCCTCAGAGGATGGGTGTGCAGATGACTATCATCCTAGAAAGCACCCCCTTCATCCATGTGTGTAATGGGAGGACCAGACTCCCTCCGCCCCCAACATACATACCGTAAGCACTGAATCAAGGTAGGGCTGCTGCCCCAGAGCTGATTAGGCACAACTCAGGGCCTTTTTAAGAACAGATTACAGGTCACTGCAGTGATACCAGTGACTGAGACACCCAAAAGGAGATCTGGAATCTGTGACAGCGGTAGTTTAATGTGCATACCCAGTAGTAGTGCATTTAGGAGAGAGAACCCTGGTCTTACTGGTTGACCTATGTTAGCAAAGTTCCTTACCTTCTCAGATGCCCAGGTCCAATTTGGGTAGTGATCCCTGCCTTGCAGGTCTGACCCATGACGTTTCATCGGTAGTTCTTGGCTTCTCCTTTTCTTGGCTCCAGCTTTGAATCTTGAGGCAAGAAATCACTTTTTGAATATCATTTATTCGAGGACAAATTTCTCATGTGGTCCTTGGGAAACAAAAGAGGTGGGAGAGAGGGTGGGCGAGGGTGAAGAGGGAGGGGAGAGGAAGGGGAAAGGTTGGGAGGGAAGGAGAGAACTAGAGCCAATCAAAGGTAGCTGGAGGTGGTGGGGTGGGGGAGCTGGCAGGATGCACACTGGCCTGGGAACCAGGACCCCTGAACTTTCCACCTTGGGCTCTGCTGCTAACTAGCCGGGTGACCTTGAGGAAGCCACGCCGCCTCTCTGGGCCTCACTTTTCTCATTTCTAAAATGAAGAACATAAACTAGGAAGTAATTTCTAGTGCATTACACTATTCAAAAATTCTGATTCTTATTCAAGTTTATTGCATACCTTCCATGTGCCAGATACTATTTTACAGCGACGAACAAACTACCGAGGTCCTTGCTCTCAAGATTTCTGTGTTCTGGGGAGGGAGACAGACAAAAAAAAAGAAAGAAAGAAAGAAAAAAAGTAATAACAAAGATCTACATGGTGAAAAGTTCAGATAGTGATAAGTGCCATGAAGGAAAATGAAGCAGGATAATGGGGTGAATGGAGTGGGTGCTGGTTTACATACTGGGATGAGAAAGTGCTATTTAAGCAGAAAGCTTAATGACTGGAAGGAGGGAGAAGGAAGCCCAATGACTCTTTGGGGGAAGAATGTTCCAGGCAGGGGGCACAGCAGGTCTGAAGCCTGGCATATGTCAGCAAGAAGCCCAGGGTGACTGGAGCATGCTCACTGTGGAAGATGTGAGCCTGGAGGGGCAGAAGAGGGAAATGGTAGGAGATTGGATTTCATTCAAAGCCATGAGTTGGAGTCCACTCACAGCAGCTGGTTTCAGAAATCCTTTGGTGGTGCAAACGGTTAAAGCACTCAACTGCTAACCGAAAGGCTGGAGGTTCCGGTCTACCCAGAGGCGCCTCAGAAGAAAGACCTGGCAATCTACTTCCAAAATATCAACCATTGAAGTCTATGTAGCATATTTCTACTCTGATACACATGGGGTCGCCATGAGTTGTAGTTCACTCCATGACAACTGTGGTGGTTTTTTTTTTTTTTTTTAATGAGGGCTTTATCTCAATCCTCAACGCTTCGCTTCATTCAATGTATAACAGGCAAAAACTACTCTTCCTTCCTTGCTGTCTTTTTTCTCCTTCTTTGGTGGTGGTGGTAGTTTTAATAACAAGAAAGGTGGAGAGTCAAGGGTACTGAGGTAAGGAGGTGGGAAGGAGGAAGTGAGTGTGGTAGGGCTCCTTGGAGTACATTTGAAGTTTATGACAGAGGGAAGGAAGCTGGAAAGGAAACATATTCCAGTTTATCTGGTATTTTCAAACTCTGAATTCGTTATTGAGAATGAGGAGTTAAAACCCATTTCCTTCCACCTTTCCTGTATTTTCTCCTGGAGTTAGAATACAGAGATAATTGATGTCAATGCCTATGATTTGCCTCTTAGCTTACTTTTAAAATATTTGCAAAGCTGAATAATTATGTGTTGCACAGAAATTGTTCCCATGTTATCTTCCCAAGTTGTTACTTAAATAAAACTTTTACAAAGCAAAGAAGAAGAAAAAAATCACTACTTTCCTGGCCTTGGAAGGGAGTGTTGGTATTGTGGTGTGGGCCAGCAGGGGCTGGTCCTCATATCTCCTACACAGCTCCATGCCCCTCTGAGGCTTCAGCAACATTGAATTGGAGAGTTTATTTATTTGTTTCTCATTTTTCCCCCTGCTTACATGAAGGACATGGAAAATCATAGAAGGACCTCAGGATCTCTTAGTTCTCTTTACTTGGTTTCTTCTTTCTTCCTCAAGGGGCAAAGCTCATGCTGCATGAAACCCCCATAAGGCAGTATTAAGAGGAGGTTGTCCTCTGTCTGCTATTCCTCCAGTTTCACCAAAGCTTTCATTGTCTAGGTCTTTTGGTCTGGCTCAAAGTCATAAGCGGTGACATCCTCTTGTGTCTGCTAGTCCAAAATTCACCAAGCACATATATTTTGAATCTTATTGGTCATTCTGTAACTGTTTACTGAGTGCCTACTATCAGGCATTAAAATAAAAAAATCAAATTCTGCCTTGCTTTTCAAGAGTAAAACCCCAGTATACAAAAAGAGGGGAAATGGAGTGAGTCTGTGGAAAGCTACTATTGAGGTGACCCCAAGGGAAAGCCTTAGAACCATCAACGCTCCAAAGCCATGGACTGAAAACCTCTGGGCAAGAGTATTTTCAAATGTAAAAAAGTGATCATCTCAGGTCTCTATCAATAGCTGATTGTAAGTAACATGCCCAAAGTTTAAACCACCATCTGGTTAACCTTCTGTCAAGCTACTGAAATTGGCTCTGCTTGGCGGGTGGACAAACCTGAGTGTCGATTCAGAGAAAGGAAGGCCCCATGTTAACCAAGTGTCTCATCTAAAACACTTGTGCCTGCATAGGTCTGCTGTTAGAGGGGACAGGGTTTTCTAGATTTTTGGCATCGTGTTGTTTAAACTGTACCAGACAACAGAGATTCTTACCATAGTGTGGTCAGTTTAAGGAGAGCAGGAAGCGTTTCTTTCTGATGGTTGATTTGAAGGCTAGCTGCCCTGAGAACTTGGATTTTCTGGATCTTTTCTCAGGCAATATGGGAAACAGATGGTGAGCACATAGTCATTCTCTTTCCCATCTGATCCTCTGGGCAGCTATCTGTGGTTGACTGGATGATTCCAATGTTTAAGTCACGATGATTCTATGATAGAAATAACTCAGTTTGAATCTAGGGATAAATAACAAAATACACTTCTTCTAGTGAGGTATAAATTGGATGTCTTTGAAGCGACATATTTTGAAAAATGTTAACTCTTCAATGCTTCTGAAAACATACAAATTTTAATAAATTGCTTCTTGTTATCCTACTCCTTTTCCTTTTGTTGTATATTTCATCTTTCCATAACTGATACATTTAATGATAACATGATAATTTTCAGAAAAATGGTTGCATTTGCAGTAATTGTTGAACTAGCCTAAGGATCATAGGATATCAAATTACATGGTGTTGACACCAATATCAGAAATTTATACACACACTCATACATGTATATATGTGAGTATGTGTATATGTTGTGTATAGAGAGGGAGATACACTGAATTACAGCTTATATCACTCAAATTTGCACTTAACACATTGAAGTGATATTGTTGTTAGCTACTGTCAAGTCAGCATCATAGCAACACGCAAGCCTCCACTGACAAACGGGTAGTGGCTGTGCTTGAGGTACATTGGCCTAGAATTGAACCTGGATCTCCCTCACGGAAGACGAGGATTCTACCACTGAATGACCACTACTCCCCACTGAAGTGATACTCATTTTCCGTCACAAGTTGTTTGCCAGGAAAATCAGTGTCTTGGTCATCTGTTGCTGCTGTAACAGAAATACCACAAGTGGATGGCTTTAACAAACAGAAATTTATTCTCTCACAGTCTAGTAGGCTAGAAGTCCAAATTCA
>NW_004443972.1:6870034-6871691 GCF_000243295.1 Trichechus manatus latirostris | reverse complement strand
TGCTGCTGTAACAGAAATACCACAAGTGGATGGCTTTAACAAACAGAAATTTATTCTCTCACAGTCTAGTAGGCTAGAAGTCCAAATTCAGGACATCAGCTCCAGGGGAAGGCTTTCTCTCTCTGTCGACTCTGGAGGAAGGTCCTTCTCATCAATCTTTCCCTGGACTAGGAGCTTCTCCGTGTGGGAACCCCAGATCCAAAGGATGTGCTCTGCTCCTGGTGCTGCTTTCTTGGTGGTATGAGGACCTCCAGTCTCCCTGCTCACTTCTCTCTTCCACATCCCAAAAGAGACTGACCCAAGACACTATCCAATCCTGTAGATCTCATCAATACAACTACCGCCAATCCATCTCATTAACATCATAGTGATAGGATTTACAACATGTAGGGAAATCACATCAGATTGACAAAATGGTAGACAATCATACAATACTGGGAATCATGACCTAGCCAAGTTGACAGATATTTCTGGGGGACACAATTCAATCCATAACAATCAGTAAGGCAAGTCAGTTTCCTATAACTTACTTTTTTAAAAGACCCAAACGGCCAAGTATGTAACTCAAGGCTGCACAGAGTTAAGGGGCAGATCTGAGGCCCAGGCTCTGTGGCCAGCTCAGTGTCTCAGGTCCCACAGGATGTCCTCCAGATCCATTTGCTGATGCTCTGGTTTCTCACACCTGGCACCTTTGCATACCTATTAAATTGGGAAGTAGCTTAATATTTCAGGGCTGGAGGCTGGAGGTGGACAAGCAACTAAGGTGAATCTCAGAGACTCTTTGAGATTCATTCATTCAAGCATACACTTACTGACCACCTACTATGCTAAATTATAGGTGAATAAGCACAGCCCTTGCTCTTAGCCTAATGAAGGGAGACAAACATTACAATGCAGGAAACCCTGTTCTAGCAGATGCCCAGGCCATCTAACAGATGCTGTGACAACACAGAGGGAAAAAGTAACCTTGAGGTCTCATTTATAAAATTAATACAAAGCTTCAGGAGATGCAGAGCCCAGGAGGGAAGCGCTGTGGAGGTTCTGGTCCTGAAGTCAGCCACAAATTCACAAATGCATGGCTCTTTTACTGCTGCAATTTCCTGGGATCAAACTTCTCCCATCTCACAGGGACATGAGAGGCCTGTATCACTTCCTTTTTGGAGGCTTCTGCTTTATTAAAAAATAATTTTAAAATATATTATAGCAGGATTATAAACACATAGAACATTTTATTATTATTATTTTATCCCTTACCTCACTGCCTCCAACGATTCTGGGCTATTATTTTATAAGTGTCGTCCATCGTCATTTATTTTTATTGTGCTTTAGACGAAGGTTTGCAGAACAAACTAGCTTCTCATTAAACAGTTAGTACACATATTGTTTTATGACGTTGGTTAACAACCCCACGACATGTCAACACCCTCCCTTCTTGACCTTGGGTTCTCTATTACCTGCTTTCCTCTCCTCTCCTGCCTTCTAATCCTTGCCCCTGGGCTGCTGTGCCCCTTTAGTCTCATTTTGTTTTATGTGCCTGTCTAATCTTTGGTTGAAGGGTGAACCTCAGGACTGACTTCATTACAGAGCTAATAGGGTGTCCGGGGGCCATACTCTCGGGGTTTCTCCAGTCTCTGTCAGACCAGTAAGTCTGGTCTTT
>NW_004443972.1:6868488-6869934 GCF_000243295.1 Trichechus manatus latirostris | reverse complement strand
GTGATCCCTGTCAGAGCAGTCAGTGGTGGTAGCCGGGCACCATCTAGTTGTACTGGACTCAGTCTGGTGGAGGCCGTGGTAGTTGTGGTCCGTTAGTCCTTTGGACTAGTCTTTCCCTTGTATCTTTAGTTTTCTTCATTCTCCCTTGCTCCCGAAGGAGTGAGACCAGTGGAGTATCTTAGATGGTCATTCACAAGATTTTAAGACTCCAGATGCTACTCACCAAGGTAGAATGTAGAACATTTTCTTTATAAACTGTGTTAAGCCAATTGAGCTAGATGTTCCCGGAGACCATGGTCCCCACAGCCCTCAGCCCAGCAATTTGGTCCCTCAGGGAGTTTGGATGAGTCTATGGGGCTTCCATGACCTTGCCTTGTACAAGTTGTGCTGACTTCCCCAGTATTGTGCACTGTCTTAATTCCTAAAGTTACCACTTATCTATTATCTATTTAGTGTTTTTCCATCCCTACCCCCTCCCCTCCCTCATAACCATGAAAGATTGTTTCTTTTTGTGTGTAACCTTTTCATGAGTTTTTACGATAGAGATCTCATACAATATTTGTCTTTTTGTGAATGACTTATTTCACTCAGCAAAATGCCCTCCAGATTCATCCATGTTATGAGATGCTTCGCAGATTCATCATTGTTCTTTATCGTTTTGTAATACTCCATTGTGTGTATGTACCATAGTTTGTTTATCCATGCATCTGCTGATGAGCGTCTAGGTTGTTTCCATCTTTTTACTATTGTGAACAATACTTCAATGAACCTTGGTGTGCATAAGTCTATTCATGTTATGACTCTTATTTCTCTAGGATATATTCCTAGGAGTGGGATTGCTGGATCTTATGGTATTTCTATTTCTAGCTTTCTAAGGAAGCACCATATTATTTTCCAAAATTGTTGTATCATTTTGCATTCCCACCAGCAGTGCATAAGAGTTTCGATCTCCCTGCAGCCTCTCCAACAGTTGTTTTTTTGATTCTCGCCAGTAATGCTGGGGTGAGATGGTACCTCATCATGGTTTTGATTTGCCTTTCTCTGACGACTAGTGATCACAAGCATTTCCTCATGTGTCTGTTGGCCGCTTGAATGTCTTCTTTGGTGAAATGTCTGTTCATTTCCTTTGCCCATTTTTTAATTGGATTTTTGTCTTTTTGTTGTAGATGTGTTGGATTTTCCTGTAGATTTAGAGATTAGGCCTTTGTCTGATTTGTAATGTCCAAAAATTATTTCCCAGTCTGTAGGTTCTCTTTTTACTCTTTTGGTGAAGTTTTTAATGAGCTTAAGTGTTTAATTTTTAGAAGATCCCAGTTATCTAGCTTATCTTCTGGAGTTTGTGTGCTGTTGGTTATGGTTTGTATCCTGTTAATGCCATGCATTAGGGCCTCTAGTGTTGATCCTATTTTTTCCTCTATGAACTTTATAGTTTTAGGCTTTATATTT
>NW_004443972.1:6848683-6868388 GCF_000243295.1 Trichechus manatus latirostris | reverse complement strand
GGATGGATTTACATCTGGGTTCTCAATTCTGTTCCATTGGTCAATGTATCTGTCATTGTACTAGTACCAGATTGTTTTGACTACCATAGCTGTATAGTAGGTTCTGAGGTCAGGTAGTGTGAGTCCTCCTACTTTATTCTTCTTCTTCAATAGTGCTGTACTTATTCAGGGCTTCTTCCCTTTCGATATAAAGTTAATGATTAGTTTTTCCATCTCTTTAAAGAATGTTTTTGGTATTTGGATCAGGATTGCATTGTATTTGTAAATTGATTTGGGTAGAATTGTCATTTTCACAAAGTTGAGTCTACCTATCCATGAGCATGGTATGTTTTCCCATTCATGTAAATCCCTTTGGGTTTCTTGCAGTAGTGTTTTGTAGTTTTCTTTGTACAGGTCTTTTAAATCCCTGGTTAGATTTATTCCTAAGTATTTTATTTTTTTAGGGGCTATTATAAATGGTATTATTTTCCTGATTTCCTTTTCATCATTCTCTTTATTGGTGTTTAGGAATCAAGCTGATATTTGTGTATTTATCTTGTATCCTGCTACTCTGCTGAATCCTTCTATTAGTTCCAGTAGTTTTCTCATGGAGTCTTTAGTGTTTTCTATGTATAGTGTCATATCATCTGCAAATAGGGACAGTTTAACTTCTTTATTACCAGTTTGAATGCTCTTTATTTCTTTTCTTGCCTTATTGCTCTAGCTAGGACTTCCAGCACAATGTTAAATAGGAGTCGTGATAAAGGGCATCCTTATCTTGTTCCTGTTCTCAAGGGGAATGTTTTCAGCTTCTCTCCATTAAGAAGATGTTGGCTGTTGGTTTTGTATAGATGCCCTTTATTTTATTTTATTTTGTTTATTGTTGTAGTTTAAGTGAAAGTTTACATTTCAAGTTAGTCCCTTATGCAAAAATTTATACATACATTGTTATGTGACCCTAATTGCTTTCCCTATACTGTGACAACACATTACTCCTTTCCACACCTGATTTCCCATGTCCATTCAACCAGCTCCTAACCCTTTCTGCCTTCTCATCTCACCTCTGGACACAAGCCACCTGTTTAGTCTCATGTATCTACTTGAGCTAAGAAGCACACTCTTTACAAGTATCATTTTATGTCCCACAGTCCAGTCCAATCTTTGTCTGAAGAGCTGGCCTCGGAAATTGTTTTAGTTCTGTAGATGCCCTTTATTATGTTGAGAGATTTCCCTTCTATATCTATTTTATTGACACTTTGTTAATTTTTTAAAATTTTATTGGCATGGAACACTTTAAATATTTTGATTAATAAATTAATTTTAATACAAAAATACAATTAAATATAATTATGTTATTCACAACATAGTTATAGAATTATCTATAGAATATTATAAGATATAAAATTAGTTAAATATTTTCAATTAACAAACTAGTGTTTTATACACAAAATATACCAGTTGCCGCCAAACCGACTCCAACTCATGGTGATCCCATGTGTGTCAGAGTAGAACTGTGCTCCAGAGGATTTTCAGTGACTAATTTTTCGGAAGTAGATCACCAGGCTTTTCTTCCAAGGTGCCTCTGGGTGTGCATTTGAACCGCCAGCCTTTTGGTTAGCAGCCAAATGCATTAATCATTTGCACTACCCAGGATCTCCTAACACAAAAGACAGTGCAATGTAATTATGTTATTCATGTAGTTATAGAATGTACTTAAAAATATTAATTTATAGTATACTCTAGGAAATGGGATCCAAGTTTTAAGTTCCATAATAAAAGTTGATTTATTTCAATTCTGTCGGTTCATCTTGATCATTGGTGTGTAACTTCATGAGACATAACTCTAGAAGGCTACACTTGAGGCCCGTTGAGACAGTGAGGCTGGGGCAAAGGGCCTGGGCTCCCCAACCGATAGCGCTGCTCCCACTTGGAAAGAAGCCATTTTTCATTGAAATAACGCTAATTCCTTCCTTCACCCACTGAGCCAACACACGCTGCCTTTGCCCAGGCTTTGCTTTCCTCACACCCTCGTGCTCCTGACTCTGAGCATTGGCCGGCTGTCTCCTGCCCTCATTTGCATCCCTCCTGCTCCTTGCCAGAGGGTGGAAATGGTATCGTCCAGCCCACAGGTGGCTGCTATTTGCAGCAGTGAGTTCCCAGGACAACAGGGACAACACTGTGCTTATCCCAGGCCTTAAGCCTGTTTGCTCTTGTCCTGTGACCCACAGAAGGCTCGAGGACTCAATACACTTTTCTCATTCCAAGTGTCTGCTAAAACATTGTGATTGCTCCTGTAATGTATCCACTGCGTTTTGTTTGAGAGGGACTCTTTTCCTGACCACCATTTTTCCTGCCCCAGAAAAATGATAATAATGTTGTTGTTGTTGTTGTTAGTTGCCTAGAGGTGGCTCTGACTCATGGCGACCTTATGTGTAACGGAGTGAAACGTTGCCCAGTCTGCCCCATCTTCATGATCGTTGCTATATTTGAGTCCATTGTTGTGGTTATTGTATCAAGCCATCTCATTGAGTGTCTCCCTCATTTTTGATGACCCTGTACTTTACCAACCATGATGTCCTTTTCTAGCTATTGGTCTTTCCTGATGACAGGCAAAACCTTATGGATAATAATAACAACCAACATTTACTGAGCACTGACTATGTATTAAGCACTGTGCTCAATTTTTTACGGTAATTCTCTCATTTAACCTGTTCAACACCTTATGAAGCAGGTACAAATATATTCATTTTACAACAAGGAATTCAAGGCAGAAAGCAGGTATGTCTTGCTCAAGTTCACACTGTTATTATCCTCGCAGAGCTGGGATTCACACACAGGCCTTCTGGCTCCAGGGACAAGACCCTACACTAGTTCAGCCCCCTATGGAGGATGATGGATGCATGACCAGTGACTGGGCAGATGAATGGATGGACAATAGAATAATAGACTGATCCCTGCATAGTGAGCTCAACTGGCCCGCTTTTAGGATACGTCACACACAGAGCCACAGACATGCCTGTGAGGCAGTAGCACACAGGGGTTAAGAATTTGGGCTCTGGAGTGACACTGTCTGGGTTTGAATCCCAGCTCCATCAGTTCCAAGCTGTGTAACCTTGGGTAAGTTTTTTTTCACCACTATGTGTGTCAGTTTCTTCTCATGTAAAATGAGGGGATTATCACAACATCTTTCTCACGGGGTGTTAACAGGATTAAATAAAACAATTCATGTCAGGCTCTTAGATTAGAGCCTGGCAAATAATTAGTGCTCTCTAAATGTTGGCTAGAATAATTATCACGATTATTTAACAGCAATACCTTACTTTTGTCTTGTAACTCATAGCTTTCAAAACTTGTTACAAATGTTTTCTCATTTGAGCCTCAACCTTGTCTACGTGATGGACAATGCAAGTATTTATCTCCAGTTTACAGAGGAGGAATTCATCTCAAAGAGTTTAGCGGCATAAAGAATCCCAGAGCCAGGAATGGTAGCTGCAAAGGGGCTGGAAGCCAGGTGGCCTGACTACCCTTCCATTACCAGAGCGCCCTCCAGGTACTGAGTCCTGAAGGCCTACACTGAGGTACACTGTTTAGAGAAAAATTTCTCTTTGGTCCCTTTTCCAGTCTTCTTTCTTCACTGATGTAGCCTGACTTGTTTTCAGCTACTGATCCAAGCCAAGATTTGATAATGTCTTAAAAAGTCCTTCACATGTCTGTTGCTTGTTTAAGGAGGGGCTGTGGAGGGGCCTTAAAGATCCCAAGGAAAGAATTCATGATGGTGATAGTTCAGGCACTCCTTGAGGGCCTAGCTAGGGAAGGCAGGCTATAGATAATCTGGGGAGTCTGCAGTCCAGGAAAAGTTAGGCAGGCAGGAGCCAAATCTTGGTTGGCCTCACATGTGGGCTCTAAGGATCTTAAATTTTCATTTACATGATGGGCAGCTATGGAAGCATTTTAAGCATGAAAACCAGTTGCCATCGAATGGATTCTGACTCATGGTGACCCTGTGTGTGTCAGAGTAGAACTGTGCTCCGTAATATTTTCAATGGCTGATTTTTTGGAAGTAGATTGCCAGGCCTTTCTTTCAAGGCACCTCTGGGTGAACTTGAACTGACAACCTTTCAATTAGCTAGAGGGACATAACACATTTGCATTTTAGACATGTAATTCCAGCAGCTGATGAGGAAGGGATTGGGGGCCTGGATTCAGGGAGACCAATTGAGAGGCTATGCTGATAATTCAAGAGAGAAGTATTAATGGGCTGAACTAAAACAATGGCAGTGGAGAAGAAAAGAGGTCAATGTGAGAGAGATTTAGGAGATAGCACCGAGAGTTTCTGTTGACCAAATAAAGGTAGAAGGTGAGGGAGGACTGGGGTTGGGGATTGTTACAGTCAGACTGGGGGTGATAGGAAATACTCCCTAGAGTCTCAAATTTTAACGTCCATCCAAATCACCTGGAGGGCAAGATTGCTGGATCCCTACCTAAGAGTATTTGATTCAGTAGTCTTTTGTGGGACCCAATAATTTGCATTTCTAACAAGTTCCCAGGTGATCCTGATGCTGCTGGTTTGACTTCAAGAAAGCATTTAGACATAGACTGGCTCAGATGGGTAAAAGCATGCAGGTGGAATAAATGGCATAGACAAGGCAGTAACAAGAAACCCTGATCTAACAACTCAAAGAATGTAATCAATGTATTACATGTAGAAACTGTTGAACTGGTGTATCTTTTGCTGTCTATATTCTCAACAACAACAAAATAAAATTTTAAAAAATGATAGTAGAGGGTTTGCTATAGCTATACCCACCCCAGACTTTTACATATTGTAATTATGTATTGTAATTAAAGACGAATTATGTATGTGATAATACATAAAGCACACACACAAAAAAGAATAAAGAAATACTCAGGTTTATCACGCAAAAAAAGAAAAAAAACTGTTAACATCCACGCATTAGCGTGACCTCTTGAGAGCTTGAGCAAGGTGGAGATGAGACTTTCTTTCATAACCATCTCCATTTGCAGTATTATCTCTTTCTGAGAACTCCCTGCCTTATGTCGTGAAATGACTACTGGATATAATGTGTCTTAGTGTGGGTTCTCTCAGACACAGACACGGAAAGAAGGATTTGAGTGGAAATAACTATTAAGAAGTGCAGGCAACTCCAATAGAGAATGGGATGTTACAAACGGAAGGGCAGGCAGAGCTATTAAGCCCCAGGGAAACCGGGGTGAGTGCAAAGCACACACCTCAGAATTAACCCACCCCAGGCAGGAGGGAGATAGGGTATTTATTGCTTTAGAGGAGGTCAGACTACATTCAAAGGTCTAGTTTGGTGCAGAGGCATAGCAAGAGGTGGGGGATGAAGAAGGGTCACTTGCCTCTGGGCACAAGTCCAAGGGAAGCCGCACGAGGCACAAAATGACATTCTGAGGTACCACAAATATGAAAGGCACCTGACTGATGTAGGTGGCGCCAGTGGTTACGAACTCAGCTGGTAACCAAAAGGTTGGCAGTTCGAATCCACCAGCCATGCTTTGGAAACTCTATGGGGCGGTTCTACTCTGTCCTATAGGGTTACTATGAGTCGGAATTGACTCGGAGGCAATGGGTTTGGTTTTGGTTTTTTGACTGAAGCAGCCAGACAAGAGAGGGGAAGGCATTTCTGCTGATCCACTGCCACTATCGACATTTATTCATCTTGAAATTGGGGGTGGGGTGCAACTTAGACATTGCCCCTGGGTACTTGTTACCCTTCCTAGATCTGGGGTAAGAGCTAGCTAAATGCCAATAAGAGTCCCCGAAACGTTCCTGGGTCTGGCCTTGAGATGGCCATGGCAAAGCCACAGTGGGTCTTGTGATTCTGTGTTCATCCTCATTCTGTGCGTCTGGAGAAAGAGAAAGCCAGTAAGTTGAACTTGTAAACTCTAGAGAAGTGTTAGTGTGTGTTCACAAAGTGTATTCTATGGGACAAAATTAGCTGACATTACTTAAAGATACTGTTCTGTGGTCTTGTAATTTTCAGACCTGCAAGATGAAGCAAAGACAGTAGGTTTCTTTTACTTTGAGGCTTTGCTTCTTGGAGCCTTTTGATTTTCTAAGGATGCCACGTATTAGGCCTGAATAGTGCATTTTCCAGTTACTAATACTCCTTACCTATTCCTTATCTGATGAGGAGCCGTGGTGCGGCAGTTGTTAAAGTGCTCAGCGGCTAACTGAAAGGTCAGCGGTTTGAACCTACCAGCTGCTCCATGGGAGAAAGATGTGGCAGTCTGCATTCTTAAAGATTTACAGCCTTGGAAACCCTGGGGCAGTTCTACTGTCCTACAGGGTCACTATGAGTCAGAATTGACTCGATGGCCATGGGTTTGGTTTTTTGGTTTATTCCTTATGTGTAGAACCCTTTGCCTTTTCTAAGAAGCAGAAGTGAGTTCTAAACTGCTAATTAGGTCACATATTTTAGCAAGTGAACTTCAGAACACTTATGTTCAGTAGGTCAGTTTGTACCCCATAGTTTCTCACTGTTATTTTTCCTTGCTGAAAATAATGTGACTCGGGTGTTTCTTTAAATACTCTTCCCTAAAAGTCATCTTTTCCTGGGCATCTAAATTAAAATTTGCATTTTACTATTTTACTTCCAGTCCTTCCCAGTCTCTGCAGCTTCAGATTCATTTTAGATCAGCTGGAATGATATCCCTTTTGTCATCATTCAGAATAAAGCAAAATGACAGAGAAGCGAAATATTTCTCCTGCTTATTAAGGTCCTGGGGTGATTGAATGAGCCCCGCCTGTAGCCATTCAAGAAATGTACTGATCACATTGAAAGGTCTTTTACTGCTTTTCACTAGAAGCAAAAGGAAGCAGAAATAGGAATTTACTAGGTAAAAAGTCACTGTTAGTACCAGTGTCTCCTGGGGAAGCTCTGAGGTACAGTGAAATTCCTCTTGGATGTTGTCTTCTCCAGAGAAGTTGCCCAGTAAATATTGGTTAGCATTCATACATTTAAAAAAAAAAAACCACGAGTAACATTCAGATTTGATAAAAAATGAAAATACATGCCACTGCTTTACAATGTAATGTAATATAATGGTTTAAAAATACTATAAAATATTTTTTCTTGGAGGTCAAATTGGTCTAGTCTGAAAGTTACTAAGTGTCAATCTTCAGCTATGAATTCATCCTGAGACCTAAGATATGGAACATCTATTTATGGAGGATGAACTGTGGTGCCTGTCACTCAGCAGCCCAAGGGACTATGGAGAGGTCAAGCTCTAAAGTGAAACTCACGCAGGGGCATGTATTTCATGCAACGACTGATCTGAAAGGGTCACACAGCCCACTCATTTTACAGATGAGGAAAATGAGCCCAAAAGCAGAGGAGTGATTTCCAAGCTAACACATTTAGTTGTCGCAGGTCAGAGAGAGGGAGGATGGTAAGCTGGCCCGCTCTTCCCAGCCTTGGGTGCCAGCTCTGTTCTGCGTCACTCCCAAGAAGTTGGGTTTAGACCAAGGCAGGTCTGGAGTTGCCACTCTGGACAAGTGTTAATGTAGGGATTCACAAAGTGTGTTCTATGGGATGAAATTAACTGATGTCATTTAAAGATATTGTTCTGTGGTCATGTAATTTTCAGACTTGCGAGGTGAAACAATCCAGTGAGTGTTTTTTTCATTCTGAGATTCTTCTTCTTGGAGCCACCATTACAACTGAATGTGCCTGTAAATCTCATGTTGTTGTTATTAGCTGCCATCGAGTTGTCTGCAACTCATAGTGACCCCATGCACAGTGAAATGAAACACTGCCTGGTCCTGCGCTATCACCATGATCAGTTGCAGATTGGGCTTTTGTGATCCATAGGGTTTTCATTTGCTGATATCAGAAGTAGATTGCCAGGCCTTTCTTCCTACTTCTTAGTCTGGAAGCTCCACTGAAACCTGTTCAGCATTATAGCAACACGCAAGCCTGCACTGGGTGGTGGCTGCACATGAGGTACATTGGCGGAGAATCAAACCTGGGTCTCCTGCATGGGAGGCGAGAATTCTACCACTGAACCACCACTGCCGCCATGCAAATCTCATAGAGGGGTTATAATATGCAGCATTTCCCACATTTGTTGACAATGGACCCTCTTCTCATAGACCAACTTATGACACTAATGATTCTCAAGAACTCATTGGAAAAGTCTAGTCCCACTTCCCTTGTTTACATATGAGGAAAGGAAGACACAGAAGGGTCTTAAGGACTAGGCTTCCATTTTGGAAAAAGCTATTCTCAAGTTTAAACAAGCCCAGATAATGCCTTCTCTAGGTAGCTGTCTACTGAAATGATCATTTCAGGGTGCACCAAGTTAAGCTTCAGTTTATGTCTGAGATTATCTGTTTAATTCAGGGCGCATATTACCACCTCTGCCCTCCCTAAGGTCTATCTTAGGCCACTAAAGACAATAGAACTGACCCATTTTCCTGGAGACCTCTGGACCACTTATGTTCAATAGGTCAGCTGGACTGTAGCATCCACGATGAACTGGATTTCAGGAATACATGTGCACTCCAAGGAGTTTTCCTGGGACTAAACTGGATCTGGGGATCAATGGGACAGTTGTCATTCACTGTCTACCTTTCATATTTTCCATATAGCCAAACTTCCAACTTCGGATGCCACTTGATTGATCCTGAAAGGTTACTGCTGAGAAAGCTCTCTCCTCTTCACTTTCCTCCTTGGAAAACAACCTGTTCTGGTCCCAAATACTTCCAGTGAAGATGACAGAAAGATGAGTTAGATATTGGTTTAAACTCTGTGAGTTAAACATTTATTCCCAGGCTGCTCATTACTTCACTCAGAGCATTAAGAACTATTTAATAAAAATTTTTAAAGGGGAAAAAAAGAGCTATTTAATAAATCATTGTTTAAGAATGGCTTAGGTGGGTTGGTCTGGCGTATACAGGCCCTCATAAAATGCTACCTCCTCCATGTAGACTTCTCTTACTAACTTGAAGTGATGTGACAGCTTCCTACCCCAAGACCAGCTCCTATGAAAACTAATAAAAATGAAATGTACATTCAATGAAAAAATTGTCATCTGAGCTAGAGGCAACTTTTACATTCCATGGGTAACGTTATGTTCATATTTCCATATACATGTATACATATACACATATAATGGGTGATTTTCAAACACTAGGACTTATATTTAACTATATAAGAACTTATATATTCAAAATAGTATTTGGAAAGTCATGTTTCTGGAAAAATATATTTACATACAAACACACATAATTTGTGTATGGGGGAAAGAGTTGGAGGTACTTCTATGAAGTTAGTTCAGAAGCCACACAAGAGCATTGGCTTTGTTATTTTATCATTATATCTCATATTGGAAAGTCCTAGAAGTTAGAAATTTAAGACTGACATTTTTTGAGATCATATACCATCATAGTTCCAACTATAAATGATGCCCACTGATGATGAGGTGGTGCTATTCCCATGACCAACCAGGCAGTTAGTTTCTGGGAAACCAAAATCTTTGGGTTTTGGGGCGCTATGGTTGCAAACCACCCATCTGTCAGTTTGTCATACTGTGGTGGATTGTGTTGCTATGATGCTAGAAACTATGCCACCAGTATTTCAAATACCAGCAGATCACCCATGGTGGACAGGGTTCAGTGAAGCTTCCAGACTAAAACAGACTAGGAAGAAAGATCTAGTGATCTAAAATCAGCCAATGAAAACCCTACGAATCACAGCAGAATATTGTCCAATATAGTGCTGGAAGATTAGCCTCTTATGCCGAAAGGTACTCAAAATACACAGTAGCTGCAACAATGAACTCAAGCATACCAACAATCGTTAAGATGGCACAGGACAGGGCATTGTTTCATTCTGTTGTACGTGGGGTCGCCATGAGTTGAAGCCTACTCTATTGCAATCAACAATAACTCGTTTTCCAAGTCTGGTTTGAAGTGGGCATTAAGTTGTGGTAAATTCTGGTAATTTATTCCATAACAATTGAGTAACTATAGACAGTGGACTGAAAGAACTCTTTTGAGCTTGGCTGTGGAGAAGCAAAGAGCCCTGATAGAGTAGTGGTTAAGTGCTCAGCTAAATGAAAGGTCAGTGGTTCGAACCCACCAGATGCTCCGCAAGAGAAAAATATGGCAGTCTGCTTCTGTAAAGGTTACAGCCTTGGAAACCCTGTGGGGGTTCTGCTCGGTCCTATAGGGTCGCTGTGAGTTGGAATTGACTCGAAGGCAACAGGCTTGTGGAGAGAAGAGAGTAGAAGCAAAACACAGAAAATCCTTGATTATTCTCATTTCAGTGCAGAGATGATGAAACATGCTGCTTCAAAGTCAAGACTCGCCAAGCAATAAAACTTAATGAAATAGTTCACTTAGAAGGTAAACATATGCCCAAATCCTATATGAAATCAGGGACTGGGAAGAAAGGAAACTAAGAATGGGTCAAAGGGAAATTTAACTTTTTTAAAAATCTTTCCTTTTGCTTTCATGTTTCGGTGGTTTTCATGAAGTCTAGTTTTAGGGAACATCAACAGGAGGAGGTAGGAATATTTATAAGGATGAATGGGCCACACTGGTGAAATGTTCTGTGAGTTAGATGACACTTAGCTTTGCTAATTTGAGAATGCTCTTTGCAATGTTAATATACACTTGTATTCAAACCTACATTCCTGCTATGTTATTGAATCTGCATGTTTCACAATTGAATGTGTTTAATTGTATACTGTATCATGTGTGTTTTTGATGCATTTCTCCTTTGCCAATGTCTGACTGATGTTTAAAATATCTACATAATATAGAAGAGAATAGCAATATGAGATTATTAGAACAAGCCATTTCCTACTGATTAGCTGGTCAATCAAGGTCCTTCATAACATAGTTTCTACTGTAGAGGCTTCTATTACTTCTCACATATACGATGTACTTGACCTTAAACAAATTAATCTTTAATCTCCAAACATGCCACACACTTTCACACCTCTGTTATTGCTCATGTTATCCACCAATCCTGGGATTCTCTTCCCCCTGTCATTTCCAGGTCTCAAAATCTCATCCAAAATTCACTTAGGATGTTATCTCCATGCTTTGGATTCAAGATGAATGACTGAGTACACACATTTATCTCCAACTTTCTCAAAATCCCCAGAAGAATTAATAAGAATAAATGAGAAATCAGTAATGGCAATAAAAAACAAGAAGCTTAATTAATAGTATCTATACAAAATCTCATTCACAATGAAAATAAATGCTATAAAATACCTAGGAATACACTCGTACTACTTAATGTGCAAGGCCTATATAAATAAAATCATAAAACCTTACTGACAGTTGTAAAAAAAACAACATGAATGGGAAAATTTACATAGTAAAAGTGTCAATTCTTGCAAACTAAAACTGTAACTTCAATGCAATATTAAAAAAAAAAATCAAAGGATGATTTTGATTGAACTTGTTAATTCTAAGTATTCTGAAAGGACAAAAGTACAAGAATAGCCAAATGAACTTTAGAAGAATGAGAGCAGTTTGTCCTACAGATACGAAGGCATACTAAAAAAGTACAGTAATTAAAAGAGTGTGATACTGATTTAGGAACAGTCAAAATTAATTGAATGAAAGAGGTTATACTTTTTAGAGCAATTGATAACCTGCCTTGTAAAATTTGCATGGAATAGCCAAGACAGGAATAGTCAAGACTCTCTTGAAGATAAAGACCAAGGTGGGAAGAGTTGCTCTTTCAGATATCAAGACCTATCATATATCTACAGTAATTAGAACAGTGTGGTATTGGTGCAGGGATAGGCAAAGAGACTAGTGGATAGAATAGAGACCTAGAAAAAACTCATACATATGCAGAAAAGACTGATAGCAGAGGAAAAATCTCATCAGTGAGGAAACAATAGAATTTTCAATAAAAAAAAGTACTGGGACAATTGACTATCCATATTCAAAAAATAAATTAGATCCCTCTTTCATACCTGTCTTAGTCATCTAGTGCTGCTATAACAGAAATACTACAAGTAGATAGCTTTAACAAAGAGAAATTTATTCCCTCACAGTCTAGAAGGCTAAAAGTCCAAATTCAGGGCACCAGCTCCAGGGGAAGTTTTTTTCTTTCTGTCGGCTCTGGAGGAAGGTCTTTGTTATCAATCTTCCCCTGGTTGAGGAGCTTCTTAGCACAGGGATCCCGGGTTTAAAGGACACACTATTCTCCCGGCTCTTGTTTCTTGGTGGTATGAGGTTTCCATGTCTCTCTGCTCGCTTTTCTCTTTTATATCTCAAAAGAGATTGATTTAAGACAGAACCTAATCTTGTAGATTGAGTCCTGCCTCATTAGCATAACTGCCTCTAATCCTGTCTCTTAACATCATAGAAGTAGGATTTACAACACATAGTAAAATCACATCAGATGACAAAATGGTGGACAATCCCTAATACTTGGAATCATGGCCTAGCCAGGTTAACACATATTTTGGGGGACACAATTCAATCCATAAGATTACTTTACACAAAAAAATAATTTCCAGATAGGTTAAAGACTTGAATGTGAAAGGTAAACTCTAAAACTTTAAGCAGAGTATATAAAAGCAAATCACTATAACCTTGGGGTAGAAAGAGTTTCTTATCAAAAGCACTATTCACAAAGGAAAAAATTCATAAGTTTGGCTATATGAAAATTAAGAACTTAATCAAAAGACAGTATAAAAATAATGAAAAGACAAGCCACAGAGAAGGAGAAGATATTTGCAATACATATAACCAGTTTAGTATCCAAAATTAAGAAGGCCTGTAAATCAGTGAGCGCTAGGTCAACAATTCAACAGAAAAAAATGGACAAGAGACTTGAATAGGCACATCTCAAAAAAAAAAAAAAAAAAAAGAAAATCAAATGCCTAATAAACATATAACAGGGAGTTCAACCTCACTAGTAGTCATGGAAATACAAACTCAAACACCAAGGTTATACCATTACACACCTCTCAGGCAAACTTTAGAAAGTGTAATATTAGTGTTGGTAAGAATGCAGAACATATATGACTGATGAGAATGTAAACGGGTATGAACACTTTGGAAAATAGTGTGGCATTATCTAATAAAGTTGAAGATAAATTATCTAATAAAGTTGAAGATAAACCTAGAATTTTCATCTCTAGTTACATGCCCTGTTGATTTGTCTATGAGCACCAGAATACATGTACATGAATATTCATTTCATCTTTGTTCTTCATTGGCAAAAGCCAGAAATACTCACTTTCCCATTAACAGCAGAATGAGTAAATCAAAGTATAGTTATTATGAGAAAAGGGCAAGTCACAAAAATTATTTTGCATGATTCTATATATAAAATGAACACAAACTAAATGATATTGCTTAGGAATGCATATATAGAAGATAAAACTACAACAAAAAGCAAGGAAATGATTATTGTCAAAGTCAGGATAAAAGTTACCTTTCTACCTGGGTGGTGGCTATATGGATGTTCACTTTACCACCATTTGCTAACCTGTGCACGTAAGCTTTATGTACTTTTCTATATGCTACATTTCACAATAAAAGCAAATTAAACAAAACAAAAAAGTAAAAACAAAAACAAGAGACTCTAGAAACAGATACACCTGTTAATTCAATATATAACAAAAGTAGCATATCAAATTCAATTCATTCAATAAATGGTATTGAAACCAGAAAGAAGAGACTGAAAGTTTTGACAGAAAATACATCTCTATGGCCACAGACACCACCAACAACCTGGAGAAAATATTCACAACACACGCAAGAGACAAATGATTAATAGTCATAATATATTAAGAACACGTATAAAACTATGGGAGGAGGGGGAAAATATGGGCAGACAACACACAGATGCAATTAGAGATACAAATGGTCACTAAACCTGTGAAAAATAACCAACTTTATTAATAATAAAATACAAAATATAAAAATTAAAATATAATATGCAGCAAAATTTAAAAATTCTAATTGTATGTGTAATTAACGAGCCCTGGTGGCACAGTGGTTAAAGGGCTCTACTGCTAACTGAAAAATCCGAGGCTCAAACCCACCAGCCACTCTTCAGGAGAAAGATGTGGCAGTCTGCTTCTATAAAGATGTACAGCCTTGGAAACCCTGTGGGGCAGTTCTACTCTGTCTTACAGGGTCACTATGAGTCAGAATAGACTTGATAGCAATGGGTTTGATTCGGTTTCTTGGTATTTGCATAATTATATATTGAAATTATAACATAAGGCCTCATCTAGCTTTACCATTCTCAGCATATGACTTATATTCTCATAGTCTCAAGATGGTTGCACTGCCTCCTGGCATTACATTTGTGTTCCAGGCAGACAGAAGGGAAGAATGGCAAAAAGAAAAAGGTACACGCAAGCTGAGTCTGATCCTATTCATCAGTAAGATAATAGCTTTCCCAGAATATTGCTATCTCCTAGAATTACATTTATATCTCACTGGCTAAAACTATGTCATAGGTTACCTCTAACTCTAAGAGAATCTGAGGAGGAGCTTTTTTTTTTTTTTTTTCCTAACTAGTCATATTTCCATCCCAAATTAAATTGTGGTTCTGTTAATAAACAAGGGAAATATACATATTCTGTAGACAACTTGTGGCCCCTGCTGCATGAGGGAAGCACCTAGAACAGTGCCTGGCACATCATATATACTCAATAAATATTAATAAAATAAATGAATGGAAATTTTCATGTACAGTCTACATAAATCTTTATTACTTAAATTTTTTACAATGACCATGTATTACTTTCATATTTAAGTTGAAATTTATATTTAAAATTTGGAAGTAAAGAAACCCCAAATTCTTGTTAATACTCTTAATGTTTTTCCCATTGATCATTGAACAAATGATTGTATTATCTATTGCTGTATAGCAAATTACTACAAACAATATACATTTATTATCTCATAGTTTTTGTGTGTCAGGAGTTTATTAATGGTTTAGCTGAGTCCTCCGTTCAGAGTCTCACAAGGTTGAAATCAAGGTGTTGGTTAGGCTATGTAATTATCAGAATGCTTGACTGGGGAAGAATCTGCTTCCCAGCTTAGTCAGGATGTTGCCAGAATCATTTCCTTGCAGTTGTAGGTCTGAGGAACCTGGCTTCTGTGGCTTCAGCTGAAAGTTGCCCTCAACTACTAAAGGCTGTTCCTTGAGGCCATACACAGTTCCTTGCTGTGTGGGCTTCCCCAGCATGGCCACTTACTTCATCAAGTCAGCATGGAGAGTCTCTGGAGTGAGTCTGCTAGCAAGACGGAGTCTTATATAATGAGTGTAATCACAGGACTGACATTCCATCACCTTTGCCATATTCTTCTGAGGAGAAGCAAGTCACAGGTCCTGCCACACTTTTTCGTCTTTAGTTCAGAGTCTAGCTCTAGCATCTGAGATCTACATCTGTGTATCTTGTACTTTGGTGAAAAGTTAAAAGAAAGAAAATGGCTAATCATAATATTTCCAACCTGTAATCTACCTCAGTGGAACACTATACACCTATGAGAATGAATGATCTAAAGCTATACACACAATGAGGATGAATCTCACAAACTTATTCTTGAGTGAAAGAAGAGTGATAAAAGGTACATAAAATATGATTAGATTTATATAAACTTCAGTAACAGGCAATACTAGACTATGGTAGTAAAAGTCAGGTCATGGTTACCCTTGGTGGAGGTAGTGACTAGAAAGGAGCACAAATAGGATTTCTAGGGCACTGGTAATGTTATGTTTGTTGATCTAGGTGCTGGTTACAGGGATGTATGACTTTGTGAAAGGTTAATGAGATGGATACTTATAATTTCTTCAGTTTTCTGTATGTGTAACTTTTCAATATAGAGTTTAAGAAAACCTCATTCTTCTAAGTAAAGATGATGGGTTCAACGCATGCATTTACTTTATTGCTTTCCTTAAAACCACTCTAAAATGTCAATAATTGGACTTGTTAAAAGGCATAAACTCAAAGACAAAAAGAAGAGGGGGAGAGACGACAGCTCTAACAAATTGGAAGGTGAAACGCAGAATGATGAGCGTAACTGATTAGGCAGGACTGAGACAGCCAATTCCTAGTCAGATATTGAGAAGCATCTGAGTTACTCTGAAGAATTCCCCAAAGACTAAGCACTGGCAGCACTGGAAGTCAGGGGAAGGAATGGGGCCCAAAACAGGAGGATTGGTTAAAAAGCTGTCAGAATCCTAGACCCCCTTTGCACTTTGCAGAGCCAATGAATGTCCCCTCCTCAGCAGAAGGTAGTAGACTTACTATCCGGGTAAAGTGAAAGTGAAGGTCTCTGAATTGGGAGATTTTGCCACACAAAAAATGGGGGGATAAAGGGCGTATTTGTATACTGGCTGCTGAGACGTCTCCATCTGCTCCCCAACCCATCCCTTTTTCTTAACTGGCTATTGGCAGTCAGTACTCTTTGCACTAGACAGGAGATCTTTCTCTGGGGGAATCTGAGTGGCCCAAGAGTAAAAATCTAAACATTCTGATACCAGTGGTCCCCCAAGGAAACAGCCCAGCCCAATCACCCTGCAATGGACCCCAACTCCAAGAAGCCCCACTCACAGACTCAGAGCATCCTGTCCAATCAGCTTCTTACTAAATGTAATTCTTCTTTAAGTACCAAGGATCACTAGATGACTGAAAAATGTCTTTAAAATGAAATACAAGGGCCGGAATGCACAAGTAGAAAAAAAAAATGTCATAGGAAACAGAGAAAATACAAGGAGAAGAAAATTTTAAAAAATAGCCTATCATTAATATTTTTGGAGAGCTAAGAGGAGATATTGGAAACCCTGGTGGCGTAGTGGTTAAGAGCTATGGCTGCTAACCAGCAGTCTGAATCCACCAAGTGTTCCTTGGAAAGCAGTTCTACTCTGTCCTATAGGATCACTATGAGTCAGAATCAACTTGACAGCAATAGATTTGGTTTTTGGAAGAGGAGATATTAAATCTATGAAAATGATACTTCAAAAGAAACATTCAGGTAACTCAAAAGAATTTGCAGAATTAAAAAATATGATAGCAGAAAAGAACACCCAATAGAAAAGCTGGGAAGAAAAGGCAAAAGATGAAGAGATTAAAAAATGGAAGAAATATGGAAAATTAGAGGATCAATCCTGGTGATCCAACACCTGAACAACAGGAATTCCAGAAGGAAAACAGAAGAGGAGAATTCATAAAAACAAGTCAAGAAAGTTTCCCAGAACTGCTGTATATGAGTTTCCAGACTGAAAGGGACCACTGAGAGCTTTGAATAATGAGTCAAAATAGACCCACACCAAAGGCTGTGAAATTTCAGAATTCTGGGGCAAAGAAGAAGTCTACAAACTTTCAGGGAGATTAAAAAAATAGGTCATATATGAAGAATTAGAATGGCTTCGGACTTCTCACTAGCATTATTGGTAAACTACAACGTATCAGTGACTTCAAAATGATCAGGGAGCATGGTTCTTCACCTAAAATTTTATACCCAGCCAAACATCAATCAAGTGTGAGGATAGAATAAAGATATTTTCAGATATACCAGATGTTAAAATTTTACCTCCTACGTAACCTTCCTCAGGAAACTTTGGGAGGATGTCTTCCATCAAAACAAGAAAGTTAATCAAGAAAGAGGAAAGAGACGTGAGTTTTCATTCAGGAGAGAGAAGAGGCAAGCCCTTAGTATATCAGTGAAGATGAGACCTGAGCACAGTTACAGAGGGAACCAGTCCAGATTGGATCAAAAGTCTCCCTGACAGATTTAAGAAAACAAAATCAGTGGAATGATAGAATGCTCCCGGATGTCTTTGAAACTACTGAGAGAAGATTTAGAAAGAAAATTTGCAGTAGTTAGTGATAATTGTCTAGACCTGTGCTGGCCACTAATGTAGCCATTAGCCTCGTATGGCTGTTTAAATTTCAATTAAATAAAAAATCCAAATATCAGTTGTGCAGCCGCCCTAGCCACATTTCGAATGTTCAATAGCCATATGTGACTAGCGTCTACCATGTTGATCAGCGCAGATATAGAACATTTCCATCATAGTAGAAAGGTCTTCTGGACAATGCTGACCTAGAAAAATTAAGCCAAGGGAGAAAAAAACAAAAATGAACTCCCAGAAAAACAAACCCTTTGTCAGGAAAAGAAAACATAATCACAACATACTATGGAGCTCAACTGCAAATAGCAGTTTTGTTATCATGATAATGTAAGCATTAAATTCTAAATTACATATATGGAACTTCATGGAAGGATAGAGGGGAGAGCGGTGAGGGCGAGAATTTATATTAAAGAGAGCTAAAGCCTCTTCTTCCAATGTGGGAACTTAATAGATACTATGTACAACTGAAAAATCAGGAAAGAACAATATAGACATTTTGTTATATAAACCAAAAAAAAACCCACTGCCTTCAAGTCCATTCCAAACTATAGCGACCCTATAGGAGAGCGTAGAACTGCCTCATAGGGTTTCCAAGGAGCAGCTGGTAGATTTGAACTGCTGACCTTTTGGTTAGCAGCCAAACTCTTAACCACTGTGCCACCAGGGCTCATTTTGTCATATGTATAGAGAGATAAATAACAAAAGATTCATCTAAAAGAGTTAAAGTGATTACCTCTAGGGAGGAAAAGTGGAAAAATAGTGAGGAATAGGAGGTGCCAATTTTTAATAACAAGGCTTCTAAAACTATGTAATTCTTAAACTACATACCTATGTAATTTGATTAACTGATGAAATAAACTACAGCAACAAAAACTCTCTTCTAATGCCATCTTCCCATCAAGTCTCTTCTAGTCCTCAGACATGATCCTTCTATACTTTGAAATTTAGGAAAGCATTGTCTGAAACTGCTATTGGTACCTAACCATACTCTGCTTTGTTTTGTAGTTATTTATATACGCATGTCGTCAAACTCCTATTTATTCATAAATTCTTAGACTAACTACTGTCTGATTTCAGAAGCTTTGCAATATTTCATCATTTTAATTTAATCCAGAGTAAAAAGTAAACACCCTAATCCAGTTTAAAAAAATAGTAATAATAATAACTAACATTTATTGAGCTCTTACTTTGTGCAAAGCATATGACAAGAATCTACCAGGAAATCACATTGTCAATTTATGTTTGTTCTACAGAAGAGGCTGTACATAGGTCAGTGAAACAGATAGAGCTGCTCTCTCATCCCTAGAGGACATCCAGATGAACAACCACAGAGTTTAGTAAGTGGCTGGCAACAAAATTTTTTTTTCAGGACAGGTAGAGGATAGTTGTAAACTCTGTTCGCTCATATGCCAGCCCTCCTGTGACTCTCTCACTTCTGATGTGCTTTGTAAAGTCTCAGGGCAACCTTCAGCAGACTGATTAAGCTGGGCCAAAGGGGTGGTTGATCCCAACAGGCCTAAATCAGAAGTGACAAACCTTAGCTTCCTAACTCTAGGCCCCATTCTTTGGATCTACATTTCGCTGTAATGGGTTATGGGGTTCCCATCACCTAGAGTCCCTCTTTTTGCTGTCATAGTGTTTTCTATCTCTTCTTTTGTTATGGGTTTATTCAGCTGTTCTATCTCTGTTTGTGTTAGTTTAGGTAGGCAGTGAGCTTCTAGAAATTTGTATATTTCCTCTAGGTTTTCAAATTTGTTAGAGTACAATTTTTCATAGTATTCTGTTATGATTCTTTTAATTTCAGTTAGGTCTGTTGTGATATCACC
>NW_004443972.1:6804939-6848543 GCF_000243295.1 Trichechus manatus latirostris | reverse complement strand
GCCCTTTCTTCTTTTTGGATGTGTGCATTTATTGCTATAAACTGACCTCTGAGCACTGCTTTTGCTGTGTCCCAAAGGTTCTGGTAGGATGTGTTTTTGTTCTCATTTGATTCACTATCACAGTGTTTTCTGAAGAAATATATGATGAATGAATATTTTACCTATCAGACTGTACAGATTTTACAAGGTTGAGAATCTCTAAGATTATTGGGGCCCATGCATCCAGAAACTCTCATTCTCTGTTGGTGACAATGTGAATTAGTACAACCATTATGGAGGGCAATTTGACAGTATAATTTTTTTTTCCAAATGTGGATATATCCTATGTCTCAGTAATTCTACTTCCAGAAATTTATCCTACCCGTAAGGTTCATGTAAGTAGGCAAAGATAGTATACACTTATTTGTGCATTTTGTTTTGTGACAGCAAACTTGAAACAACCTAGATGCCCACTAATAAAATAATGGCTAAAAAAATGATACCATCTCCGTTCAATAGAATTGTTTGTGGAAATTAAGTAGAGTAGGATATGTCTATGTGAATTGTCATAAGAGATGCCCACTACATATTGCTAAATATAAATTTATGTCTACATCTATTGAAAATATCTGAAGCTTAGCAGTGATTACCTTTAAGTTAGTGTATGTTTATTTTGTACTGTATGTTTTAAAAAAGACATGTATTATTTTTCAATTTAATGATATTTTTAAAAATATGTAATGAATAGTAAGTCACAATTCTTCTGTTTTGCAGCTACCAAGGGAGTGATCTCATCTTACACAAATATCCCCTGGTCATAAGCCCTGTGAGAACATACAAGATGAGCAGGCATAATTAGTTAAGGTGATAAAATGATGTTAAATTTTATTTACTGCCATATGAATCACAAAAGAATGAGAATACATGTGTTTAAAATGCGAGATTACTTTCTAACATCTAACTAAAAAAGAACTATTACAATTCTCCATATGTTTAGTCTCAAATAGCTCAAATCAAGATATAAAGTGGCCCACAGGGTTTCTGCCTCTCTGTACAAAGCAACCCTGAGTGGATGGGGAGAGATTAAATCAGTAAAAATTGTCTTCAGGTAGAAAATTGTTAGATACTTTTTGCAAAATGAATGTCTCACACTCTGACTGGCCTAATAGGGTATTATTTCCTCCTGGTAATTTACTGATTTCCATTTGGTCTGCTCTTGCTGTTCAGAAATCGAGCCTTTTTGTGCATGCATTCACACTTTGCTTCTAGGAATTAGTAATAATTTGAGTTAAGAGAAAATGAGTAACTAAGCTTCCTAGCAGCTTTCGTTACCTCTGCAAAGAGAAGATAATGAATATGATCTTGGCATACCCCACTGGTTTTGTAACAGAAAAATAGTGAGGCTTATTCTCCATAATTACACCCTACGAGTATCTTATCTAGTGTCGCTATCAAATATTTTCACATATGACTTCATTTCATCACTTTTAAAAAATTGCGTTTGCTGACTTGTGTTTTCTGGATCTTATTCCTCTTTTTCTTTCATGTCAACACTGATAACTTGTTAGCTGTACAAGAGTGAGCATGGTTACCTTCACGAAGATTGAACAAATGACGTAAAGGAAACAATTACACAAGGGTCAGAACCCCTCAAAGTCATGCTTATTTCCTTCTACATTCTTTTACATGGATGTGGTATTGAACTGGGCTACAGAAAATAAGACACCAGACCTAAATTTGAGTCCCATATGCTGAAAGTTAGGTAAAATTCCATTACATTTCAATAGTTCTAAGCAAGCAATTTGTTACCCTTTATCCTTTAGTGGAACTGATGAACAGGTGGTTTTCAGAAGATCACTCAGTATATTTAGCTTCTGAAATTTGAGCAACTCACGACCTGATTGGCTGTTCTTGCCACATGATAATTCAGAGCCCAGGCTCCTCGCTGGCTCTTGCCTGGGGTTCTCAGGAGGGGAGAGTTGAGAGAGGCTTTGCTGCTGAGGAAATTTATTTGATAGTTTAAAGGTAAGGCCATCTTATGGCTTTTTTTGTACTCTTCTTTTAGGAGAGGTTACACAACTTCCCTTGAAGTATTTTTCAAAGTTTTGGGTGGTAAGTGGGGAAATTATTGATGGAAACATGACTAGAAAAGGCTGTGACTCCATTGCCCTACCAAGACCCTACTAGTATCAGATATGTGGAGTCTGTTATTAGAGACTAGTTCTATACTAACCAATTTATTGCTTGACTGAGCTGGCTCTCTTGTTTAACCAAATTTTGTTTTCATTTTTTTTGCCTTTAATTTTTTTCTAAATATATTAGCTTGAAAAGGCTCTCTGTTCTATGTTCCTATATTTATCCTGTTCTACTGGGCTTCATTTGCCTCAGAAGGAGCAGCAGTTTCGCTAGCTTAACAAAACCAGTCACGGTGGGTATTGGTTTACATGGCAAATATCTTTGGGTGAAGGGACAGCTGCTCCAACTCATCATCCACTTGTATGAAGAGAAAATCCTGCTCTCTGGTGTCAAACTAAGAAGGTCTTCAGAGAGCCTTTCGTTAGTTACTGAATTAGAGGTTTAGGCCAAAGACACACAATCTTATATGTACTTCAACCGATGCATTCCAAATTTTGATATTTTTCAGGTTTGCACAAGAGCTACAGAAACAGAAGAGAAAAGGCCGTGCAAGCCAATGGTGTTCGGAAAGAAAACAGCCCCATTGCCTTGAGGTTCTTATTTTCCTTTTAAAATCTGCTGACAGATTTATTTTTATGTGTTCTAATTTGAAGCATCATATCTAGTGCATAGAATATATTAGAGCAGTTTAGAGGCTTAAATCAGCCCTTCTTGAGTTTTGGTGCTATAGGCAAAAATTCCAGTTTTACCTGAATACCAAGCTGACCTTTCTTTCACTTAAGTTTTGGTTTGAAAAAGTTTTCTCCAAGTATTTGGAAATTTAAACACTCTATTCCTTTGACTCTAAACACTCTCCCCTCGCTTACCTCAACTTCCTTTTTAAACTTTAACTAAACTGATCATGTAGCTTGAAGTAGAATACCCAACATGTTTTTGAGGGAATCAGGAGAAAGAAATTTGAAGCTTCAATTTTTTAGAGCTCTATCTTAAATGTCTTCTCTCACTTAGCCTGCGAGAATACTATTTAGAACAGGTTACTTTTAAGTTCTATTTTTATAATGTTTATAACACTCTCAGTCCCAGAAATAGATTCTAATGTATTTTCATTTGTGTGGAATATGAAAAGTTTGTAGGTGCCACTACTACTCTGGGAAAATGGCAGATGATGAAGATTATGAGGAGGTGGTGGAGGTAAGATAAAAAAACAAAAAACAAAAATACAAAAATTGTGACAGCAAAGTATTTTATGTAGCAACATTCAAAGCCATGTAGGTGAATTAGTCATTCGAAAAAGACAATGTCTATTATAAATTCACATGAAAGCATAAGAAAGGAATATTTTACATTTAGTTTTACTATAATTATGTAGGATTTAGAATTGAAAGGAAGTATCACTGTTTCCCACTTTTGCTTTTCTTCAAACTTTTAAAAAATAAAGTGTGGGGTAAAGGTAGGTTTTAATGTGTCTTCTAATACTACCTCGCTCCCCACTTTCTAACCCCATTGATCAAAGGGACAGAGGAGATGAAGAGAAAGTTCTGATAACTGAACTCTGTGTGTCTACATAGCAGTAGAGGAAAAAGAGCTACTTCTTAATTTTTGTTCCACCAGCTGATTATATATATATATATATTTAATATGTACACACTCACATATAACCCAGGAGTCTCACAAGCAACAGTTGGAAACCATGCTTAACCACCAACTCCATTACATTTACCCAAGGGAACAAGACTAGCGTTTGCTTTTGAATTTTAAACAAAGAACAAAGGGCATAGTGCGCATCTTGAAAAATTTCCTCCAGATTATTGGTGGATATCTGACACATTTGACAAAGTTATTAATTGTTTGTTTTATATTTACTTAATGTAATTTTGTTTTATAGTTCTATGGTTTTTCATTACCAGCTCTTGTCTTCAGCTTCATGCTTCTAGAAAAAAAGAAAAGATAAAGGCTTGCGACTATAATCCACATAAGTACATTGCCATAAATCTAAAAGAGATTCATAATTATCAATTTATGATGATGATATAAACATATGAAAATTTCCAAATGCCTGATTGCCTTGGAAGCAGTTTTTAAAATCCTTGGTTGACAATAAAATGGAAATTACCTATGAAAGCTTCCCAGAACCAAATTCCAGATAAGAGTGCCAAAATTTGTCTTTGGAAAATTATTTTAGGGACTAGCCTGTATTCAGATCAAGAAAATTTTAATTTATTCCACAAAATAATATCCCTTTTATTACTGAAGGATGACTAAAAAACAGAATGAATTTTATACAAAATAAAATTCAGTCACTCTGGCTTAAATGCCAATGGCCTTGTCTACAATATTCAATATTATCAATAGTATTAATTTTACTTCTATCCCTAAGAGTCAGAATAATCAGTACCAAACACTAAAACAATTATAAATTAAATTGTTTTCCCCATGAGGATAATACCAGGAATATTTTTTTAGCCTCCAATTTAAATATCCTTTATCTTTCTTTATGTAATTGAGTTCATCTGTCACAGAAAGTTGTATTAAGTCCTAGATTTGATTGATTTAACTAGATGTCATAAAAATGGAGGATGCTATTTTTAGGTATTCCGTCTTTGCTATTTTGTTCCTATTACTGCTCTGGGTCTGACCAGCAGATGCTAAACTAGTAGACTGCCTGCTTGAGAGTGTTGAACAGAGGTCTCTTTGAACTCAGAAAAGATGCTGTAAGAGTAAGATGGTGGTAGATTCTCGAAAATTGTCAGAGATGAATTTAACAGAGACAGAGGAACTAGATTTAAAACCACCTGAAATAAAATTGTGCTGTCACTCTCTACTCAACCTTAAACAAACTTGTAGAGAAAGGAAAAGAAGCAAGAATGTACTATCCAATTAGCGGCACAGCTCTAAAAAAAAAAAGTGAGATTTGGCATGCAAGTTAATGCCAACCATTTGGATAATGTTGTCTTTCTTATAAGCTTATTTCTAAGATATATTTACCAGTGGTGAGAGCCCAGCAAAAGTAAAATTGGAAGACTACCAAAGAACTGCTTTTACTTGGATGTTAAGAAAATCTAAAATGGTTGTGAATCATTCATGCTAGTTTAAGATTTCTTCTCAAGCCACTGATGTTTTGTGTGGCCAAAGAAATTGTTCCTTGTGACATTATCATCAAACAGTATTTCCTAGAAGTGTCCAAATGACATTTCTTCCCAGGTGCTAAAGGCACAAACTTGTAAAAGAGAAATTCTCTTTTGTATTAGAGCCTGTAATTTCTGTTGCGGCGTGAGAGGACATACAGACATAATTAGATTTCAAATTCAAAAGATAAATAACACAGGGAGTAAAGAGAACGTGAGGGTGAGGGATATTTGGCAAGCTTTGTACTCGTTTCACCAAGTCCTGTTAGAGCAGGTGTTTTGATGAGAACTAACTGAACGAAGGGCAGAGGAAAAGAGGCCACTGAGGGAAATGTTGCATGTCTGTGCTCTCCCACCCCCGGGTGTATAGCTTGGCGACAGAGATAAGGGAAATGACACAAAAAATGCTATATATTTGTTGATTGAGAAAATGAGCGAAGTGTTTCATTTTTGTCCTTTTCCTTGTGTGCTTTAGCCTAAACAAGCCTTTCCTTCTGTTCACTCAGAAGGGCTGGGTGAGGCTAGGGACAGGATTCCACTCTCCTTACGCATCTGAAACAAAATGTCAGCCAGTTCCTATCAGCGTCTATTTATTGCTGGTGATGTCAGGAGTAGAACAACAGTAGGCTCGGTTTCAGATCAAGCTGTAGTCACCTCAAAGCTATCGATGGCAAACTGCAGCCTAACTATCCCAGATTTTGAGAAGAGGGATCATCTCATATTTTCCCTCTCTTCTTGGCATTTGCAAATTTTCATCTAAGCATGCCACCTAGGACCATTGCACTTACTGGACAGGACTCATCCTTCACTCCAAAAGAAACTCTTATTGCTTTAGTAATCAGTAGGTATAGGAATAATTGAGATGTGTATATATTTTTTGGACCTCATTTCCATGATAATATCCATTTTAAAATTTATTTCACACTGAGATTTCTGTTTTGCTTTAATGTAAACAATGAGTTCCACTAAGTTCCTCTGTGTTCAATCCACATACAGTAAATTCTGTCTTGAGTATGTAAGAAGAAATTTTACTTGTCCCACATAAATAGCTTCCCCTGATTAATAACCAGCCTCAGACATCTTTCTCATCACTCTGCAAATCGTGGTCCAGTCTGGTAGCATTCACTTTGGCTTCCCTGAAGTGTCATAACAAAACTGGGTTCCAAAATATGAGCAGACTCTCTTGCCTAGTTTCTTCCCATAGATATTCCAAACCAACGGAGCTAGTGAGGTAACCCTAGCGATTAAGTTGAGGAGAGGAGATTTTTGGTTTGGTTCTCACGATAATCCCTTTGTGCTCTATTTATAGTACTACACACAAGAGACAGTCTATGAAGAGGTGCCAGGGGAGGTAAGGCCCAACTCCCCCCGCCCCACTTGCACTAACTGCATGTTCATTAGAGCAGCAAGAGCCCTCTCTTCTCTCCTACTCCTGAAGCCATAAGGCTGGTATAAGAGAGTATCTGAGGGGGGTTGGTGTCTCTGGATGGTGCAAATGGTTAACGCTCTGCTGCTAACTGAAAGCTTGGAGGTTTGAGTCCACCCAGAAGAACCGTGGAAGAAAGCCTTGGCGATCTACATCTGAAAATCAGCCATTGAGAACCCTATGGAGCACAGTTCTACTCTGACACACATGGGGTTGCCATGAGTCTGAAATGGCAACTGACTTTGGCTAGAGGGTGATCACTCACTTATGTGTGTCCAGCAGCTGGTGGTAAAAGAACAAACATTACCTACTTGACAGGTTATTTCAACTTTTTTGCTGTTCCACATTTCCAAAATGACCAGGGATGGTTTCCCTCATTGCTCATGTGGTATTTTTTGGTGGAGACGGTGCTACTTAGGGCAACGCCAGTGACTATTATCACTCTCTGACTGCAGCAAGAGGGATAGCTTTCACTTGTAATCTGTTAGGAACTGGCAGGTTCAATGTGTAGACTTGCAGTGTGTGTGACATCATCTATCCCAAAGCTTTGTCCCTCATGACAAACGACATGCTACTCAGATTTTAGCACATTAGGAATTCTGAGAAAACCAGTCACATAAATATTCCAAGTTGGAACTGTTTTTTTTTTTAAGGTGAAATATCTCTCTCATGATGCTTTACTTCATTTTCTGCATGGAGCTGTTCCTCTTTGAGCCCAGTGAACAGTGATATGGATGGTTAACCTTGAAGTGTGCTCAGAGAGCCTGGGACTACATGAAAACTAACATCTGTAGATCATGTAAATTGGTTACTTTCTCATGGTCAACCATACATTAATAATAATAGGCAGAAAGCAACCTACTCACTAACATCTGGCAACACTACAGAGAGTTTTCACAGATGTACAATTTCCTTATTTTCTCTTTTATAATTGATAATAGAACTCTTCTTTTGATGCAGATGATATTAGCTTCGTAGAAAATTTAAAAGACAGATTTAAGACTTGGCTGCTTATCTTCCTTTCTAATCTACAGTATTTTTAACCTTGGACTAGACCCAAATTTTGAGTCTTAAGTTTCTTCTACTATCGCCTGTTGTAAGAAACAGTAATTTCCCACCTACTACATAGAACTGTTGTGAGGATAATTGCCCCGTTATGTTTTCATCATTATGCTTGTCCACCTAAGCATTTATTAGTGTAGATGGCACTCCAATTCATATTAATTAAGTGACTAAGCCAAGAGAATGGTAATCACATGTAACATTGGTGTGATTCATTTTTTTTAAAGTTCATTATTATTTTCTTGTACTACAGGGGAGAATGCCTATATGGCTAGAGAACAAGCAACCTGACTTTTTCTTAGATTCATTAAAAGTTAAAATTTAAGTCAAGAATTTGAGCTTTATTTGATTGTCTTAATCATTTGTTCTCCGATTGTAAGTTTGCTTTTACTTTACTTTTACAATTTAAGATTTTTAAATATTTAAGAATATGTTATTTTTTATTTTTATCCTACCTTGATGTGTTTGAGTATCTTTTTGCAAATTGGATTTTAAGCTGATGCTGAAAATTAATAAGAGGTAACCTTTTTACTCTACACAATCTCTAATAGTGAGTGCTCGGACTGATGTAACATAGTGTGTTTTCATATGGAGATGGTATGTGGTTTCTTGCTTTGGCCTGTTTTGGGTATGAAGAAGTAATACCAGGAGTCTAAATCTGCCTGAAATCAGAATAATATATGCCAAGACCATGGTACCAGTTTTTACTTTTATAACAATGTTGAACTGCATGTAAAATTTCCAGACAATAACAGAAGTCTATGAAACCACAACAACAAGGACAACAGGATCTGACTATGAGCAACCCAAAACTTCCAAACCAGCGCTGGCACAGCCAGTACCGGCAAAGCCGGTGGGGAGGAAGAGGGTTATCCGGAAGAAAGTGGACCCTTCAAAGTTCATGACTCCCTACATTGCACACAGTCAGAAAATGCAGGATCTCTTTAGCACGGTAAGTTTCAGGCAACTTCCTGCTAGCCTGGTTTTATTGCTGAGAAAATAATGAGCTCAACCAACCTCTTTGGATGCTGGCTGGATTTTGGTTCTCAAAAGACAAAAATGTATTTTACAAAAATGTAGTCTGTCTCCTTGTGATTCTTGAATCTTCTTTTCACGTAATTCATGCGCATAATTGCAGCATCAGGGAAGGCATCCGTATTGAAATTATACCTGCAAAATAAGCATAAGACCCATTATAAAGTGATTTTAATCATTGTTAGTTAGCCAATCTAGAGTAATGAAACCATAAATATATATTTAATTACGTTTGGTTGATGGAAACTAAATAACTTACTTAAACTATGTCTGAGCAGAATAGCCTCTTAAGTAGATTAGCTAATAGTATGTAAAAATGTCTTCAAGATGTATATCATATAGTATATTTTTTTAATACTTTAAGAGATGTATACCCAAAACCAAACCCATTGCCGTCAAGTCAATTTTGACTCACAGCGACCCTATAGGACAGAGTAGAACTGCCCCATAGGGTTTCCAAGGAGCACCTGCTGGATTCCAACTGGGGACCTTTTGGTTAGCAGCGGTATAGCTCTTAACCACTACACCACCAGGATTTCCTAAGAGATGTATATAGTATAGTAGAAATCCAGTGTCAGACTAAAAATTTATTTGAAGTTGAGGACCTGAATGTTTGACCATGCCTGATAACAGTGAATTTCAACCACGTCTGCACATTGGAATCCCCTGGGGAGCTTTAGAACTGCTGATGCACAGGCCAGGTTCAGGTTTAATTGGTCTGGGGCCCATGTATCAAGATTTTTGAAAGCTCCCCAGAGGATTCTAACATGCAGCCCAAGTCGAAAATCACAGCTCTTACTGTCTCTGGTCCTTAAATTCCCATGTACAATTCTGTAAATTACACTGACTGACAGAAGATTTTGGCCCCATTTCAATGGGTTTACTTTGTTGATAGGTGTGCCTGGGTGGTGCAAACTGTTAAGCCCTGGTCTACTAACTGAAATATTGGCAGTTAGAACCCACCCAGAGGCGCCTCAGAAGAAAGACCTGGCCATCTGCTTCCGGAAGTTCACAACCATGAAAACCCTATGCAGTGTAGTTCTACTCTGCAACATGTGGGGTCGCCATGAGTTGGAAATGACTTGATGGCAACTGGTATTTTGTTGATTGCCCATGGTGGGCTAAAGTCTCTCGGGATAGTCTGACCACATGTTGTCTGGAGGATTAAATAAATGCAAAGTAGCTCAGGGGAAGCATTGATTTATATAGAACTAATGCTTATACCAAAAACATCCTGTGGTGATTGGCCAATCAATATTCACATTTGGTTGAGTGTTAACTCTTGGGGACTATTTGATAAATTTCTAATTCAAGCTTTAAATGATTTTTGAATGATCTAAGACTTAGGTTTCTAATAACAAGTGAGATTTTCTTGCCTCCTTTATCTTAACAGTATTCAGCAAAGATGAAATTTTTTGTGTGTGTTGATTTACTGCCATAAAATCTCATTAATTCAGATACCAGCATCCTATAATTTCTGATATTCTGAACAGAATGTTGGCTAAGTTCTATAATATTTTTTAACGTGGTTAGTAGCTAAATCAATAGTATAATTTAGATTGTTGATGACTCCACTCAAGGGTATTCTTGAAGCGTTAATAATGATAAATTATACATATTATTATTAAAGCAAGAAGCCATGGTATATTTATTAGAAATAATAAAATTGCATGCCTGCTTTTCAAAATACTCTATAATTCAGACTTTCCATTAATTCAAGCTTGTGTCTCAGCTATCTAAACCACCAGCTTGTAGGGTCAGCTATAAATCCTGAACTGAATATTGTATTAGCAGTCAAATCCTTTCAGACTTGATTCAGTTTCTATATTCATTTTCTAAAATGAGACTTAGGCCTTTTTATGGGTCCATGTAGGCAGAAAAAGGAGAACCATTGAGGGAACAATTTTAGGGGATTTCCAAGACACAATAGTCTGTAATAAATTTCTACTGTCTCCAGGACCCAATCATGTTTAGGAAAAGCAATTAACGAATCTATTTTAGTTTTTGCTGAGAGTCAGGATTAGGGACAAAAAGAAAGTGGTTACACTGGTAATTGTTATAACTTGGAGGAATTTATTTATTTATTTTTTAGTTAAATGAGGATGAATATGTTACCTGAAATTTCTGCTGCTCTCATATCACATTTTAGGCTAATATTTTATATTCTTTTCAGAATAAATACAAGGAGAAATTTGAGAAAGCAAAAGGACAGCCATACGCCATCACAACTGATACCCCAGAACTTCGCAGAATCAAGAAAGTACAAGATCAACTCAGTGAGGTGGGCTGAATTGATAAAGGAGAGAGACGTTTCAAAGATATGTCTCTCACTGGAAGTTGAGGTCTCTAAATATATGTAGAGAGAATAAGGGTTCAGCTTACTGTGAGCCAGTCCAGAAAGCTAGAGAAGGCATTGGTCATATGCTATGTTGCTGTAAATATAGTAACTTCTAAAAGTGACTTCTAAAGTGACTTCTGAAAGCTTGGCATAGCAATTTAGCTTAAGAGGTGACTCTGGAAAGCTTGGCATAGCAATTTAGCTTAAGAGGTGACTCTGAGATGGAAGCTCCAACTCTCTTTGGTCCTTCAGCAGTAGGCTGAAATTAGGCCAGGAAACCAGACAAGCAGTAAATGCAGGCGCTTTTGTCAATCTTTGAAGATCACAGTTTTCTAGCTAAAAGGCAGAAACTTTGCTTTGTGAAGTGTCCATAGAGTCATTGGGTTAGTACTCATTACAAAATGTACACTCACATGTTAACGTCTGTCATGGACATATTCTGTTCATTATTTCTGCAGGTTAAGTATCGAATAGATGGTGATGTTGCTAAAACTATTTGTCACGTAGATGAAAAAGCAAAGGACATTGAACATGCCAAGAAAGTGTCGCAGCAAGTCAGCAAGGTAAGGCTGGATTAATTGTATAGGTGGGTGGGATACTATAGTAAATAGCATTCACATTACTTGTGCTTTAAATGAAGAGGAGAAGATTGGACAGGTCTCATCCTGTTCACCAGTCTCCACCAAATCCACAAGGATTGTGAATGCTCATGCCCACCCACATTAGCGAGGCCACACAGATGGCTGAAATACCCCATAGGAGCTCTGATGGACTGCAGAGCCTGTGCCCTGCCAAAGGGGCAGCTGCTGCCCAGCTCAGGCAAGTGCTGCTACACAGATTTCAGTCTCAGACTCAACACAGTCTCTCCCTCTCTCTCTTTTGACTTAAAACAACAGAAATTTATTGTCTCAAGTTCTGGAGAGTAGAGATTCAAATTCAGAGTGTTGGCAGGGCCATACTTTCTCTGAAAGCTCTAAGCAAAGAGCCTTTCTTGTATCTCTCAGCTTCTAGTAGCCCACCTTACTCCAATATGTAATTATATAAGCAAAGACCCTATTTCCAAAGAAGGTCACATTCACCGGTCAGGGGGTGGGGGATGGTGTTAGAACTTCAACTATCTTTTGAGGGGATACAATTCAACCCATAATGGAGGAGCACAGAAAACATTTATCACAAATGAATAAAATAGACATTTATATGTAAGTTTATAATATAGTTTATGTTAGTTGGTGATACGTACGATGGAACAAATAGAGCATAATAAGGGTGATCATATTTTTTAAAGAAGTTGGATTTTTGTGAGAAATTTCCAAATTCGACGACTAAATAAAAAAATTAAATCGGAATCAACTCGATGGCAATGGGTTTTTGTTGTGTTTGCCAGTCAAATTCAGCCAATGCCTTTGAAATGAGTCTATAGAGAATCAGAATCATGATTTAGTTTAAAAAAATGGAATTTTCAAATAAAAGATATTAATGCAGGAAAAGTATTATGGAATGTTAACATGGTCACGGTTTTCCTAGTGGCCTTTGTGTGAGGACAACCTGAGTCTGAAAAAAACTCTTCACAGCGCTCCCCTGTGTTCTCTAAATCCTCTTACACTTGGGTCAGACATTAAACAACGGGTCATCTGGTCTTCCTGTTTAGGTTTTATACAAGCAAAACTGGGAGGACACCAAGGATAAGTACCTGCTTCCTCCTGATGCCCCTGAACTTGTCCAAGCCATTAAGAACACAGCCATGTTCAGTAAGGTAAGGCCTCTACTGGCACGTCTATCTTCCCGACTACATCATCCCACTACATAATTTAGAGGAATAGCCAGTAAACTCTTGATAATCCAGAATATGGTTCCCCAATCTTTTTGTGAGTAAACTGGAGACATGTGAGGCTAGGCAAGGAGGGGACTGAGAGGAAAACTCTTGGGCAGAGTAGAGGAGAGGGTGCTGTAGGTAACCTGAGCAACCTGGGGGGAAAATGTGTGGGGAGAATGAAGATGTGCTGGAGAACCAGCCAAGATCCACAAAGTACTACTTTAATTTTTCTGTAGACTCTGTGCAATAGTTTAAATATCCCAGGCTGTCTTTTTTTTTTTTTTTTTATGAAATTAGTTTATTTTTGTTGTGGTAATTATATAGGTAACAAACTATTTGCCATTTCAACATTCTACACGTATACAGTTCTGTAGCATTACTTATGTTCATCATGTTCTTCAACCATCACCATTAACGTTTCTCAAATTTTTTCACCACCACCCTTGTATAAAACACTTAACAGAAGCTCAGTGTCCCCTACTTGGCTATCTATCTTATTAAAGGTTTGTTTTATGACAGAAACCAGGCTAAATGCTTCCCATCTTCTTACACTGATATATCAGCACTTTCTGTAGAAGGCAAGTGAAGTCATGGAGAGGAGATGAAAAAAAATCAGACACATCTGTCTCTCTGGAAATGACAATTGTCAGGAAAAACAGGCCAAACTATTAATAAAAATGTATTAGATTGGATGAAAAGATGGAGGTTATATGTCAATTTCATTCATCTTTGCTTTCACCTTGCCCTTGGTTAGTGATGCTATTGATTGATGAGGTCAAAATTATGTATTTCATGTAAGTGTGCTCTCACTTTCTCATAAGTTTTCACTCTTTTCTGACTTAGAAACTGTACACTGAAGACTGGGAAGCAGACAAAACTTTATTTTACCCATATAACGACAGCCCGGAGCTGAGGAGGGTTGCCCAAGCCCAGAAAGCTCTCAGTGATGTAAGTGAAGTGCAATCAGTACCTTTTGGGAATGTGAACTCAGGAAACCACGAATTAAGTCTTTGATGCTCATTTTTCAATTCTCCTTTAAAGAAAGGTTAAAGGTTAAATGTATTCTAGGAATACATCTAGAATCATCAGGATTTATGATGTATAATTCAAATTAGTATAATTTATATTAGATATAATTTAGTCCAACTCCCTCCTCTTACAGTTGAGGAACCCGAGTTAAAGACCATAAAGGTAGTTAGGGGCAGAGCCCAGACTAGAAGCCAGGTTTTGTGATCCCAATACCAGTGTTCTTCCCACTAGAGTGTGAATCCTTTTTTCCACTTGGATTAACTAGAAATTTTTCTGTGACAATTGAGTGGCATTTTTTTTTTAACCTACTGAGATCATAGCCGCCTTCCCTAATCTATTAAGTGAACAATGTTATTGAAGGTTTTGATTTGCTGTCCTAATAAGAAGGTCTGAATCGTGATGAGTCTTCCTTTTTTCTGCATTAGGGTTCTGTCTGATGTGTTATACTTGTCCGAGCATGTTTGTATAGTTACCCAACAAAGAGCTCCTGCGACTGAGTGTACATAGAGGATATTTCAGATTTAGCAAGAAATCAGCACTCCCACTTGCCAGAATTTTAGCATCTGCTATGAAAACTGTATATTAAAGGAACTCAAAAGGTCTAGTAGACTTAGGATGGAAACTCACAGCATCAGAGGGCACATTTGGATCTAACACTTCCTCTTGTTTTGAGGTGCTTTGTTTCCTAGTCCTGGATTTGCTAGAGGCCCTACTGAAAATCCAAAGTCTACAGCTTTATTCTGGAGCAGTAGTAGGAGAAAACAAGTTATTTTATATTCACTTGTTAGCTAGACCTCAGGAACTCTCATACTCGGGCCTTAACAAGCCGGTTGGCATCTTCAGACTTATTGAGGTTTACTTCTAATGGATCCTAGAGTCCTAGCTTGCCCTGAACTGAAATTATACATATTTATCTGATGATGTCTGTAACTTTTCAGGTCTAATTTGAATCCCACTCTCACTTGGTATGACGTGCAAATGTAGTGGGCATATTTTCTATCCCATTTTCTATGTAAATGGTTAAAATATTGCACAGATATACTCCTATCCTTCCATAGGGTAAGTTAGGAAATTAAGAAGGCAGTTAACAAAATGTTAAGGTCATTTAGTGTGTGCTACAATTTTTAGTGTGTAATGGGTACTTCCTGCTTCTCCCTCAAGATTGGTGTTTTGGTTCTATATTGTGAGATACATAATATTGTTGTGTGGCCTTATCAAGTGATCAGTAGCTATTGACAGGCTATTATGTATGTATACCTGGCAGACAGAGAAGTACTATACGAATTTTTGATTTTTTTCCTCTGAGGATTTACAATCAGGTTGGTAAGAAGAAAGTGTTATATATCAAATGACAAAAAAAAAAAAAAAAATGTTCAAAACTACAGTCAAATACTTGCTAAAAGGATGACAGGATAAATGTGAGTAATTGGAAAATGCCACGCAGATGTGGTGATCCCAAGGGCATGGGTAGTGATGAAGAGGAAAGGCATTTTAAGTAGAGGGAGCACTTGAACAAAGGGATAGAGATGAAATAAGCCTGGTGTTTTAGAGGACAAACAAAGTGAAAGCTGTTGTGCCTAGTTGGAGGGCACTTGTGAGAAAGCTGGCAGCAGGACCTTGAAAATCAGACAAAACAGATTTGACATGGTATGATAGCAAAACGGAGGCATCATAAGATTTTGAAGAGGAGAAAAACACGATAAAAGCAGAATCTGGAGATATTTTGACGGGCAGCATGGTGAATTGGAACTAGGAAAAGCTGGAAACCAGTGGAATTGTAGAATGTTATTTTAGTAGTACAGACTGGATTAGATGAATGATGGGCAAAGAAGAGGAAAGAAAGGAATCTGAAGATAATAAATAATAAAATAATTTCAAAAGTGCTAATGACATTGGATCTTGGAGAGAAAGGAGCCATAGAAGAGTTTATGATCATAGATTGGTAGTCTCGGTGAATAGGGGTACATCTGATAAAAATGCATCAGAGGCAAGAGACACAGAGTTGAGATAATGGAAGGACCATTCGAATCAAGGCATCCTATGGAAAAATTAGAAATGTAGTGCTATTGCATAGGTGTGAAGTCAGGACAAGAGATTAATATTTGAAAGTCATCAGAATAAAAGTGACAGCTGAAGACATGGAGATGCATGAGGGAGGCAGAAGAGAGTATGGTCAAGGGCAAAGTTTTGGAGGACACCCACACTAAGGACATCTGGAAAGGAGTCAGGAAAAGAATGAGGGAATAAACAGTCAGAGGCGTTTGAAGGGAAACCAGGAAATGCCATGTCATGGAAGCCTAGGAGAGGCTCCCTTCACCTGTAAAATGGAGCGATGAAGGGTTACCAATTCCACTCTAGTGCTATGGACTTGGAACAATTAAAGTTGGCCACATTTTTCTGAGATATTTCAATAGAGGACATAATGAAGGAGACTATATAATAATGAAGTAAAATCTTACCCACATTCCCCCAGAAAGATTTGGCAGTTAAGGCACGGCTTTTATTTTTATTGCAGACAAAGTATGCACTAAGTATCGGATTACTGACATGCCTATTAATACTGTTGTCAACATCATGAACTTCTGCAATTACTGGGCACAGAGCCCCAAGCAAGCTGTTCACAGAACATAGCACTGGGTATGCTCGTAGTTTTCAAGCTAAGAGCTGGGTTAGAGGTTCTCTCTCACTCTCCTGACCTTCTTCCTGTGCCCCTCTTAAACCTACTTATCACATTATCCTTATTCTTTAAGTAAAGACAAAATATTTTGTAAACACTGAGAGTCTTTGAGCTGATCCAGAGTGCAGAATTCTAAGTAGACAGAATTCTGAACAAGGTTCCTGAGAAATTAATCTTCTAGATCTCATTTCTCTGAAACTTCTTGACAGTTGTCAGACTTAGTAAGCATTTCTCCTGGTAGAATGTTGCTTTCTCCCTAAGGATGTAGCTAGCCATGGAAAATCCCAACCGCTCTATACTTACAGTCTTCACTTACTGTCATGGATTGAATTATGTCCCCCCAAAAATGTGTGTATCAATTTGGCTGGGCCATGATTCCTGGTATTGTATGATTTTCCTATATGTTGTAAATACTGTTTCTATGATGTTAATGAGGGAGGATGGGTGGCAGTTGTGTTAGTAAGGCAGGACTCAATCTACAAGGTTGGATTGTGTCCTGAGGCAATCTCTTGAGATATAAAAGAGAGAAGAGAGCAGAGAGACAGGGGGGCCTCATACCACCAGGAAAGCAGTGCCAGGAGCAGAACGTGTCCTTCGGACCCAGGGTCCCCACACAGAGAAGCTCCTAGTCCGGGAGAACAATGAGGAGAAGGCTGACAGAGAGAGAAAGCCTTCCCCTGGAGCTGACACCCTGAATTTGGACTTTTAGCCTACTTTACTGTAAGGAAATATACTTCTCTTTGTTAAAGCCATCCACTTGTGGTATTTCTGTTATGGCAGCACTAGATGACTAAGACACTTACTTAAAAGAAATTAGGCACTGGATTTTTTATAAATACATTATAAAATCTGTTATTTGTATTCCAATTTGTTTCATATTCATACAGAGCTTTAGCTTTAGGTACTGTTGTTGTTGTTGTTAGCTCTGTCAAGTTGGCCCCCAACTCATGATAACCCCACATGTTACAGAGCAAAACTGCTCCATACGGTTTTCTTAGCTGTAATCTTTATGGAAGCAGTTCGCTAAGCCTTTCTTCCATGGGGCTGCTAGATATTATTAGGATAAGGTATAGTTAGACATGGTTAGAACATAAAGAAGATGATTGGAACCTTGGAATTACCCAACCCCTTTACTTTATAAACAAGAATACTGCCATGTGGAAAGAGAAATAATTTCTGTAAGTCTCACAGCTGAGTAACGGAAGAGATGGGAGGATAATTCTGTTCTTTGTACTTCTTCTGACGGCCTCAGTGCATAAAACACACGTTCAGAAATCAATAACTGAACCCTCACTCTAGTCAGGTACTGTGCAGGCCACAGGGGCCCCAAATGAGAGGTCATGCTTTCTGCCACCTCACAGCTCACAATCCAAGGAGACAGACATGTAAACCACCAGTTACACTGTCATCCAATAACTCCTTTAAAGAAGCTAAGGGCCAGGCAAAGTGAGATCCCAGGAGAAAGTCACCAAGTCTGCCTCAGGGTTCAGGGAGGGCTCTGCAGGGAAAGTCATACTCATCCTGAGATGTGGAGAAGGAACAGCAATTTGCAGGCAGAAGGAGAGAGGGTGAAGCTGGGGCATTCCAGGGAGAGGGAACAGCGTGTAAGAGGTCCAGAGGCATGAGGGGGCTTCATGTGTTTGGAAATCTATGAATAGTTCTGCATTGTTGGAGGCAAGGCTGTAACAACTGGTGGAAATAAAGCCAGAGGAATCAGTAGTGAAAAGAAGAAAGGAGAGCAAGAGTGAAGCTTGCATGATTAAAGGGTGTGATACTTATTATAAGGCAGGAGAGGCCTCTTATAGGCTGAAGGAAAAGAGCTAATGAAGAAGGAGAGGTGGAAGGTGTAAGAAGGAGGAGAAATAACTGATAGAGCTAGGTACAAAAGGGGACTGGAGGGATTAAGAGTACCTAGTTTCACCACTAGGAATACCATGAACCTAAAATTTGTTAGAGTTTTGGCCAGGCCAGGGCTAAGCAGAAGTTAACTTTAGAACTGTCCATAAAAGATGGCCTACTGAAAGCATCACAGAGGGATGCTTCTCCTCTGAGAAGGGGAGATGGCAGAGAGTGGGAGAGAGGCAGGGATGAGTATGGAGATAGATAAATGAATAGCCTTTCTTTACTCTATAAAAGAGGAAGTTGAGAGTGATGTGGAGTTGATTGGGGGCTTGAGGGCAGTGTTGAGGTTTTAGACTAGCCACTGGGAGTAGATGCTGACCAGAGACACATGAAGGGAATTTCAAGCTTCACTGAAGGCAGAGTGCCAACTGGATACCATAAATCCATAGTTATTCAATTCATAGATTTGTGTGGTTTTCGTTAGCAGCACTCAACATCCTGGATATAAGAACAGAGGAAATATGTGATTGAGTTAGTTGACCCAGAGCAGAGGGGTTGGGAGTTGTAGATGCTAATTAAGAGAATAATTATAGCCACCAGTCATGACATGAAGACCTTAATGGAAGAAAACAGATCCGGGGCCAATAGTCTTGGAGAAAAGTGAAGATTTAAGGAGATATAAATCACTAGCAATATTGGGAGAGAATGCATGTAATATCTAGAAGGACAAATTATAGACCGTTTTCAATACTTAAGACTTCAAATAAAGGTGAAAACATAGTCTTTTTTAAAATGCCAACACATAGAATGTGGGAAATAGAATAATTTTCTGTGGCTTATCAGCACCCTTGTCTTTTATTTTGTTAGATCGCCTACAAAAAAGGTCATGCTGAACAGCAAACTCAATTCACATCCCTGCCAGATCCTCCAGATATACAATTTGCCAAGAAAGTGGCCGATCAAGTGAGCAAGGTAGGTAAAAAGCACTGGGATAGTGTCTCTTGAAAACTTTCTTAATAATCTCAACTAGCAGAGAAAGTAACTAAAGATGAACCTTAAGACACAACATAAAAACACTAAGTGTTTTTGCATCTGACCCTCAAATCTACAGCCAAAGCAGTACATTCATTACCATAAAAAAAGGACAAAAACAGAAAACAAACCTGTTGCTGTTGAGTCGGTTCAGACTCATAGTGACCCTATAGGACAGAGTAGAACTGCCCCACAGGGTTTCCAAGGAGCAGCTGGTGGATTCAAACTTCCGACATTTTGGCTAGCAGCCGAATGCTTAACCACAGTGCCACCAGGGCTCCTACATTACCATAGAACTGTAGTAATAAATTTCAGCCAGCTTGATGACTCCGTGGCTGATAAATGTAAAAGCCACCTTTTGAAAATGGAACCCATGTTCTAATGTCACTTGACATTTTTTATTTGTTGGAGTAAAACTAACTGAGTAACCAAGTAACCACACATGTCCACAGAGGAGCTGATTTTGTTTTAACTCGGTGCGAAGCACCCGTATAGTTTTATGATCTCAGTCAGATTTGGAAAAATAAGAATGCACGAGTGGGTCTCAAACATAGCTTAGTTGACAGCAGTGGGCAGTGTACCTCATAACTTCGAAGGCCTGGCAGACAACTTAGTCTGCCTATTTTTAGGCTGGTAAACCAGCCCTGAGGCATGCAGCCCTGACAGGGAATGTGAAGAGACAGATGTTCAGCTGATGAATAGGCCAGGCTAAATTCCTGTTTTAAATTGGTCTAAATCAGGCCACTTTCTCCTGGGATACTGCTGGTTTTAAGTGCTTTCTTTGCTCTCTGTAGAGTTGAATCTCATTTTGGTTGAATTTTGATGGAATCTCAAGATTTCAGTCTAGTTTAAGCATTTTTTTTTTTTTTTTTTTTTTGGCGAAGTTTCTGTAGTAAAGGAGAAAGAAGAAAAGTTATGGATGATGAAGTGTATTAAGTAATTTTTAAATATATCTGATATTCATGATTACCCTAACTGTATATCCAGGGGCTATTTGGATAAAGAATCTAGTAAGTGTATTACATTGAGTTACTAGGAATGCCAAACCAAAAACCAAACTCATTTCTGTCAAGTCGATTCTGACTCATGGTGACCCCATGTGTTACAGAGCAGAACTGAGCTCCATAGGATTTTCTTAACTGTAATCTTTATGGAAGCAGATTACCAGGGCTTTCTTCTGTGGTGTCACTGGGTGGGTTTAAACTGCCAACCTTTCTGTTAGCAGCCGAGCACAAACAATTTGCACCTCCCAGGGAGCTAATAGGAATGCTGGAAATCTGAAATTTGTTAGAATTTTGCCCAGGGCTAAGCAGAAGTTAACTTTAGAACTGTCCATAAAAGATGGCCAGTTGAAACTGTTGATATTGTAAGAGTAAAGTATTGTAAGAAATAAGATTAGGGAGCAAAGATGATTTATCTTTTTGAAAGAAAAAAGAGAAACTCTTAAGGGGGGTCATTTAGAAGCAAATAGGGATCTATTTTTTTAATTTTTATTTAAAGCGTATATTTAAAGATATCTTACTTTTACTTTATTTGAATATGCACTGTAAGTACAATCATGTGTCACTTAACGACCATGACAGGTTCTGTGAAATAGGAAGTTATGTAAGCTGGACATTGTGCGAACACCATATTACAAGTGTCGCCCCCGCCCCCCGCCGCCCCCCGCCCCCGCATCTGAAAGTAGAAGGTTCCTGTGAAACTTTCGTAAGCCGAAATGGCGTGAAGCGAAGAAGCAATTGCCATAAATTTATTTATATGGGAAAAGTTTTTGAGCGTTCCGAGCCCCCAAAAATACTGTAGCGCGTATCTTACTAAGGGATGCACAAAATAAATCAAGATAAAGCACAGGTGCTCATACACACAGCTCAAACTATGGCAACTTGCCGCTGAGATGCTGAGTGTAGTTCCTGGGGAAGGAGATTGGCGACACCACTCTCGCTGCTCCAGGTGTGCGCTGCCTCTTTAACAGCTCGCTGCAAAACAAATGCTGAATGCTATTTCCACTTTTTGCCTTTTTTCGTAAAAGCAAAAATCCTCTTTGGATTTCTTTTGGTTAGTGAAAACAGGTACTAACGTAGGGCTTTCGTAAAAGTCAAGTGGTGTAAAGTGAACTTTCAAAAAGTGGTGGATACCTGGATACACAGGCAGTCCTTGGGTTATGAATGACCAATTTATAAGCAATCTGTAGTTACGAATCAACCCCCTAAAGCCTATTATATTAAAAACTTGAGATATATACAATGGTTCGTAATAGCAAATGGGTGCTACTTTGTGATGTACATCAAAATATTATCATCATTATTATTACTGTATTATTATGTTAAAGATGTTTTAGTGTATCTGGAATTGTTTCTTTAATATACAGAGAGGTACACTACATACAATATACTAAGTCGAACATTTGACTAACTGACATTTAGATACAAACCGTACCCAACTGTTCTGACATAAGAAAAATTTCGACTTAAAGACAGACTTAGGAATGGATCTCGTCTGTAACCTGGGGGCTGCCTATATAACCTTATGGGACCACGGATGTATATGTGGTCGGACGTTGCCCAGATGGACATTATGCGACACATGACTGTACTTGAAAGTAATAAAAACAGCACTTTCAAACTCCTCTATAATCAGTCTCACCACTAATTTAAGCTTGCCAGTAAGTTTAGATCTATACTCTTTAATACAGTAGCAACTAGCCACATGTGGCTATCGAGTACTTGAAATGCAACTAGTACAAACTGAGATATCTGTATGTGTGAAATATACACTGGATTTTGAACACTTACTATGACAAAGAGAATGTCAAACAGTTTATTAGTTATTTTTATATTGATTACTTGTTGAAATGGTAATATTTTGGACCTCTTGATGTAAGTAAAATATATTATTAAAATTAATTTTCTACCTGTTTCTTTTTACTTTTTAAGATATGGCTACTAGAAAATTTTAAATTACACGTGTCTCACATTTTATGTCTATTGAACTGTGCCACTCTAGTTGGATAAAGTGACAGTGTTAGGTACTTAGAAAGCATTGCCAGGGTGGGTTTGTCCTTGTGGAACAATGATATGAGCCAAGGGAGGATGGCTCTAAATGAAGGTTACCAGATTTATGACGTTAGCAATCCCAGTCTTACCCAGTGTGATGGTTAAGGTTGTGCGTCAGTTTGGCTGGGTCATGATTCTCAGTGGTTTGGCAGTTATGTAATGACATAATTTGGCAGTTACGTAATGATGCAGTCATCCTCCATGATGTGATCTGATGTGATCAACCTATCAGTTATAAGGGGAGTTTCCTCAGTGGTGTGGCCTGTATCCAAAATGTATATTGACATTCTGGCAAAAGTCACTTGCTTGCTCTGGATCCTGCATCTGGCTCGTCATCATCTGACTTCTCGTTCTTGGGACTTGAGCCAACTGCCTGCTGTATTGCCTGCCAGTCTTGAGATTCATCAGCCTCTGCAGCCTGTGAGCCAGTGGCCTGCTGTCTTACCTGATAATCTTGGAATTCACCAGTCTCCGCAGACATTGAGCCAGTGACCTGCTGTCTTACCTACTGATGTTGGGTTCCTCAGCCTCTGCAGCTATGTGAGTCAGGAAAAGCCTCCTCCTGATGCCTGACCCATGGGCTTGAGACTTGCCAGCCTCTACAACTGCGTGAGCCATTTCCTTGAGAAAAATCTCTCTCTATATATATATACACACTCTTCACTGGTTTTGCTTCTCTAGAGAAGCCAGCCTAAGACATTTGGTACTGAAAGTGGTTTTAGAGAAACAAAATCCTAAGTATAAGTTTCTAAGTTGGTTCTCAAGTCTGACTAGTCAGTTGTAAAGATGCTGATGACTCTGCATCTAGTAGTAAAGAGGGTGCTGCTAATCCCTGGCATGAGGTGGCAATATTAATACACTAAATATCACCACCAGTAGATCAAGTATTGGTGAAAAGTGCCAGGCTCTGGGTGATCACATGTTTGATATTTTTCTACAATTTTGTCAAAAAGAGAAGTATAGGGAAGCTGATTCGTTGGTCTTACTTTCGCTAGACAAAGTGGTGAAAGAAAGAGATGATCTCAGGACTTCAGAGTCACAGCTTAAGCGCCGCCTGAAAGCCCTGAAAGTTGCCACTTTTGCCCTGTAAGAAAGTCTCATTTCTTATAGCAACAGAGCTGATATTGCTGAAAACAAAACTAAGAGTCTTATTGTAAGAGTGGCTGAATTATAATGCCAACTGAGTTCCCAATCTCAAATTGTGTCTGACGTTAAAGTGAGGACATTGATTGGGAAGAAATGGAATCCCGAAACTTGGGATGGGGACAGGTGAGCAAATAATCAGGAAGCTGGGGACACGGAGCCTGTAAATTCTGTTGAATCACTCCTGCCAACAGAACCAGCCATCTTACTCTCATCTGAAGAGATTACTCCATCTTTGTCTGCTAAGACGCCCTCCTCAGTATAACCAATATCCCTTCTACCCCTATCTGATGAGAATAACCCAGCTGTGCCTGAAGAGTCTTTGTCTGAGATTTGCCTGCAGCAGCACCTGGGGCATTGCCTGAGGTATATGCCTTACAAGACATTGCTGAATGTTCCCAGGACCCACACCCTAGATCTATAACTAGTCTTAAGTATCAGCGAGCCCCAAAAGGTGAAATACAAACTGTAACCCAGGAGGAAATATGCTACACTCCGAAAGAACTGCTTGACTTTTCTAACATGTAAAAACAGAAACCTGGGGAATATGTATTGGAATGGCTATTAAGGGTGCGGGATAATGGTGCAAGGAACATAAAAGTTGGATCAGTTGGAGTTTACTGATATGGGATTACTAAGCACAGATTCTTCATTCAATGTTTCAGCTCAAGAGTTTAGGAAAGGATCTAAGTTTATTTGGTTGGTTCACTGAAGCATGGATTACATGGTGGCCCACATTAAATCAAGTTAAAGTACCAGACCTGCCTTGATATATTGTAGTAGAAGGTATCCAAAGGCTTAGGGAAACTGGCATGTTAGAGTGGATTTATCAGGTTAGGCCCACAGACCTACACATGGATTGCCCAGAGGACACACCTTTTACCACGACAGTGAGGAACAAATTTGTGAAGGGAGCCTGAGCATCCTTGAAAACTGCAGTTATGCTATTTTGTGTAAGTCAGATTTGATAGTGGGAACTGCTTTAACTGAATGAAGACACCTAACTACAATGGGGCTGATGGGACTCCATAGTGGTAGTTGCTAAGTGGAGGCTCTCAATTGACAAAGACAAGGTAGGCATGATTACCATAATGTACAGCACAGTCAAAGCTGTAATCAGAACAGTCTGACTCGTATGGACTCATGGCATTGGCTACTTAGTCAAGGTGTCCCTAGGAGTGAAATAGATGGGAGATCTACTAAATGTTTACTTGATCTGAACACGCGGAAGAATTCTAGGTCAAGTGAATGTCAGTCTAACTTGAATCACCAGCAGAGAGAGTCATGGCTCCTCAGTCAATTCCCAGACTTGAGCCAGTTTACAGACCCACAGCCTGTTCAGTGAAGGGGAGTCCAGGTCCCCTTGAGGAAGGACCCCACTACACTGCCAAAAATTTATATTGTTTATCTTTATCCCAGCCTTCCCCAAAGGGATCTAGAACCTTATACGAGAGTGACTGTTCATTAGGGAAAAGGAACTAATCAGACTTTTTGGGAATTTCTGGACACTGGCTCTGAACTGGCACTGATTCCAAGAGATCCAAAGTGTCACCATGGCCCACCAGTCAGAGTGGGGGTATATTGAGGGCAGGTTATTAATGGAGCCTTAGCTCAGGTTTGTCTCACAGTAGGTCCAGTGGGTCCCTGAACCCATCCTGTAGTGATTTCCCCAGTTCCAGAATGTGTAATTGGAATAGATACACTTAGCAATTGGCAGAATCCCCACTTTGTATCCCTTACATGTGGAGTAAGGGCTATTATGGTAGGAAAAGCCAAGTGGAAGCCATTAGGACTTCCCTTACCTGGGAAAATAGTAAACCAAAACAATACCATATTCCTGGAAGGCTTGCAGAGATTACTGCCACCATCAAGGACTTGAAGGACACAGGGGTGGTAATTCCCACCACATCCCCATTCATCTCGCCTATTTGGCCTGTGCAAAAAACAGATGGATCTTGGAGAATGACAGTGGATTATCATAAACTTAATCAGGTGGTGACTCCAATTGCAGCCACTGTTCCAGATGTGATTTCATTGCTTGAGCAAATTAATACATCTCCTGGTACTGGTATGCAGCTATTGACCTGGCCAATGCCTTTTATTTTTCTATTCTGGTTTTAGAGGAACACCAGAAGCAGTTTACCTTCAGCTGGCAAGGCCAGCAATACACCTTCACTGTCCTACCTCACAGGTATATCAACACTCCAGTTCTATGTCATAATTTAGTCTGTAGGGACCTTGATTGCCTTTCCCTTCCACAAGATCTTATATTGGTCCATTACATTGATGACATTGTGCTCGTTGGACCTAGTAAAGAAGAAACATCAATGACTCTGGACTTACTGGTAAAACATTTGCTTGCTGGAGGGTGGGAAATTAATCTCACAAAAATTCAGGTGCCTTCCACCTCAGAGAAATTTCTAGGAGTCCAGTGGTATGGGGCATGTTGAGATATTCCTTCTAAAGTGAAGGATAAGTTGTTACATCTGGTCCCTCCTACAGCTAAAAAGGAAGCACAATGCCAGGTGGGCCTCTTTGGATTTTAGAGGCAACATATCCCTCATTTGGGTGTGCTAATCCAGCCTATTTATCAAGTGACTCTAAAAGCTACTAGTTTTAAGTGGGTCCCAGAACAAGGGAAGGCTCTGCAACAGGTTCAGGTGGCCATGCAAGTTGCTCTGCCACTTGGACCATATAATCCAGCTGATCCAATGGTGCTTGAAGTGTCAGTGGCTGATAGAAATGCTGTTTGGAACCTTTGGCAGGCCCCTATTGGTGAATCACAGTGCAGACCCTTAGGATTTTGGAGTAAAGCCCTGCCATCCTCTGCAGATAACTACTCTCCTTTGAGAAACACCTTTTGGCTTGTTACTGGGCCTTAGTAGAGACTGAACACTTAACCATAGGCCACCAAGTCACCATGTGGCCTGAGATGCCCATCATGAACTGGGTGTTGTCTGACCCACAGAGTTATAAAATTGGATGCACACAGCAGCACTCCATCATTAAATGGAAGTGGTATATATAAAAGATTGTGTTTAAGCAGGACCTCAAGGCATAAGTAAGTTGCATGAGGAATTGGCCCAAATGCCCATGGTCTCCACCCTGTCACATTACCTTCCATCTCCCAGTCTGCACTTATGGCCTCATGGAGAGTTCCTTATGATTAGTTAACTGAGGAAGAGAAAACTCGTGCCTGGTTTACAGATGGTTCTGCAGAATATGCAGGCACCACTTGAAACTGGACAGTGGCAGCACTGCAGACCATTTCTGGGATCTCCCTAAAGGACCATGGTGAAGGAAAATCTTCCCAATGGGCAGAATTTTGAGCACTGCACCTGGTTGTTCACTTTGCTTTGAAGCAGAAATGGCCATGTGTGCGATTGTATACTGATTTGTGCGCTGTGGCCAATGGTTTGGCTGGATGGTCAGGGATTTGGAAGGAACATGATTAGAAAATTGGTGACAAGGAGGTATGGGGAAAGGGTATGTGGACAGACCTCTCTGAATGGGCCAAAGTGAAGACATTTGTATCTCATGTGGATGCTCACTAAAGGGTGACCGTGGTAGAGAGGATTTTAACAATCATGTGGATCAGATGGTGTGTTCTGTGGAAGTCAGTTATCCTCTTTCCCCAGCCACTCTTGTCATTGTCCAGTGGTCTCATGAACAAAGTGGCCATTGTGGCAGGGATGGAGGTTATGCATGGGCTCAGCAACATGGACTTCCACTCACCAAGGACGACTTGGCTACAACCACTGCTGAGTGCTCAATCTGCCAGCAGCAGAGACCAACACTGAGTCTCCAATATGGCACCATTATTTGAGGTGATCAGCCAGGAACTTGGTGGCAGGTTGATTACATTGGACCACTTTCATCATAGAAAGGGCATTATTTCATTCTTACTAGGATAGATACTTACTTTGAAAATGGATTGGCCTTGCCTGAACGCAATGCCTCTTCCAAAACTACCATTCATGGACTTACAGAATGCCTTATCTACCGTCATGATGTCTCACACAGCATAGCCTTGGATCAAGAGACTCACTTCATTGCAAATGAAGTATGGCAGTGGGCCCATGCTCATGGAATTCACTGGTCTTACCAAGTTCCCCATCATCCTGAAGCAGCTGGCTTGATACAATGTTGGAATGGCCTTCTAAAGACACAATTATGGCACCAGCTAGGTGGCAACACTTTGCAGCAGGCTGTATATGCTCTAAACCAGCATCCAATATATGGCACTCTTTCTCCCATAGCCAGGATCCATGGTTCCAGGAATCAAAAGATGGAGATGGGAGTGGCACTACTCACTATTACCCTTAGTGGCCCACTTTCAAAATTTTTGCTTCCTGTCCCTGCAACCCTATACTCTGCGGGTCTAGAGGTCTTAGTTCCAAAGGGAGAAATGCTCTCACCTGGAGACACAACACAGATTCCATTGAACTGGAAGGTAAAAGTGCCACCTGGTCACTTTGGGCTACTCATGCCTCTGGATCAACAGGCAAAGAAGGGAGTTACCATATTCGCTAGTGTGATTGACCCTGACTACCAAGGGGAAATCAGATTGATGTTGCATAATGAGGTAAAAAAGAGTAGGTCTGCAATAGACGAGGTCCCTTAGGGTGTCTCTTAGTGCTTCCATGCCCTGTGATTAAAGTCGATGGAAAACTACAGTAACCCAATTCCGACATGGCTACTAATGGCCCAGACCCTTTGGAAATGAAGGTTTGTGTCACCCCACCAGGCAAAGAACCATGACCAGATGAGGTGCTTGCTGAGGGTAAAGAGAATACAGGATGGGTGGTGGAAGAAGATAGTTCTAAATACCAGTTATGTCCACATGACCAGTTGCAGAAATGAGGACTGTAATTGTTATGAATATTTCTTCCTTGTATGTACGCATCAAATATATTTGTTTTCTTCACTTATAAAGTATAAGATGTAAATGGAGTTAGTGCATTTTTGGTTGTACACGTTAGTTGTATTATATTAGGCACAAGTAAGACTTTGTAATTGTCTTTATTTAGAGACTGAGCATGATTTAAGGAGATGTGTACAGATGCCAAGCTGACGATGGGTAGACTCTTAAGGTGGTGCATCAGCTAGGCTGGGCTGTGATTCTCAGTGGTTTGTTAGTTATGTAATGATGTAGTTTGTCAGTTATGTAATGATGTAGTTTGTCAATTATGTAATGAAGTAGTCATCCTCCATGACATGATCAGCCAATTGGTTGCAAGGAGAGTTTCTTCTAGGGTGTTGGGTATGGCCTGAATCCCATTTATATATGGAAATTCTGGCAAAGCTCATTCTCTTGCTCTGGATCCTGCATCTGGCTTGTCATCATCTGACATCTGGTCTTCGGACTTGAGCTAGATGCCTGCCGTATTGCCTGCTGATCTTGGAATTTGTCAGCATTTGCAGCCTGTGATTAAGCAGCCTGCTGTCTTACCTGCCAAAATTGATTTGTCAGCCTCCCCAGCCCGTGAGCCAGTGGCCTGCTGTCTGCCCTGCCAATCTTGGGTTCGTCAGGCCCTGCAGCTACATGAATCAGGAGAAGCCTCCAGCCTGATGCCTAATGCATGGATTTGGTACTTGCCAGCTTCTACAACCACATGAGCCATTTCTTTGAGATGAATCTCTCTCTCTCTCTCTATATATATATATATATATACACACACATATACATGCTTCACACTGGTTTTGCTTCTCTAGAGAACACAGCATTAAGACACCCAGCTTTCCAATTTCTTAATGTCTGTTGTGCATCGAAAATAATAGTCATATTGGGAAGAAATGCTTGTTATTGTTCACAGTCCATCCAGCAACAAACCATCTGTCTGAGTTTCCTAGTGCTGCTGTAACAGAAATACTACAAATGGGTGGATTTAAAGAACAGAATTTTTTTCTCACAGTTTAGGAGAATGGAAATCTGAATTCAGGGCAATGACTATAGGGGAAGGCTTTCTTTCTGTCCTCTCTAGGTGAAGATCCTTATCTCAGCTTCTGTAGTCCTGGTGTTCCTCAGTTCCTTGGCAGTCTTCTAGTGGCATCTGTCTTCCCCTAATTTGTGCTTCCTGTCTCTGCATCTATGCTGCTTCTTATAACTCAGAAGTGATTAGGTTTAGGACACACCCTACACTAATACTAACATAACAAAGAAAACCTTATTTACAAACAGGATTATATCCACAGGGATAAGGGTTAGGATTCCAACACATATTTTAGGGGGACACAATTTGTCCAACAAGAGAGACACAGGACTGCAAAGGATGACTTATCTGTGGGACTCTCTTCCTTTCTCTTAAAGTCTTCCCCACTATCAAGTTTCTTTGACCGATGTTTCAGTATTAACCATCTACTCTTTCTGTCCAAAATAGGTAAAATCTCCTTTATCTACTCATTCTCATATATTTAAATTCTTAGCATTTCCTTATCAAATTATGTCACCCAGATACATCCCTTGGTCTTACAGCCTTCAGTTCAAATGGCAATAGTCACTTACTTCAATTATCATATTACTGTTAGTTTATCAACCTTCCTTACTCTGCCTGTCAGAATTAATTCTCTCATCTTTCTCTTTGACAAAGCCAGCAGCTACCTGCCAGCACTTCCTCCTGGCTCAGATAAATTATGTAACTGTAGCATAGATGAATAGGCTGACAGAGTTCAGTATAAGCAAGAGTTCAAGGTGAGGAAACTATGAACACTAACCACCATCCGAAAGTGTGGTTCTGAATGCAACGCCAGGAAGTTCCTTTAGTTTCTCTCTACCAGCCTCTCTGCTCCCTTCCAGGTTCACAGGTAGGAAAGATATTTCAGGTTGGATTCCCCAGTTTATATTCATCTGGGATCTAGAATGGTAAAAGAAATTTTCTTCAGTGACAGCTTGTTACACAGCATGAAGAAGCCATGCTCTGATCTTATGAAACCATGGAAACTCTTCTATCATGTAGAATTAGGAAAATTCCCATTGATTTCACCAATAAGAGATTTGACTGAGTGAAGAATGTAGCCCTGACCCCACTGTGTCTAATGAACATACAAATTGGGATCCCTTCCACCGCCTCTGGAGAAGTTAACTTCTCTATGAATGGAGCCATCAGGAGCCCCAGGGTTTTGCTACTCACAGAAAAAGGAAAGTGTGATTAACAAACTGGCTTTGAATTTCTTTCCATTTGATAACCATATCAAAACCACAGGTGCAGAAGTGAAAAGTAGAAAATGAAGTTATATGTCTAAGTAGGGCACAAGGGTTCCTAATTTGTGGCCCAAAGGAAGTACCCTTGCCTGACTCCTGGGGAGGAGAGACTATGTTTCAGGGAAGCAATCTTACTACACCTATCAGCATGTGGTCACCTTGCCCACGGAAGGTGTTCTAGTGCTTGTCGTTGACCTGATGTGATTTCCTCTGCTAAATAAATAAACACAAAATCCTAGGAAAAGTTATATTGATTTAGGATGCGAACTGCTGACCTTTCGGTTAGCAGCTGGACACTTAACCACTGCACCACCAGAGCCCCATTTTGGGTTGATAGACCCCTTAAAAATCTGAGAAAGCTATAAAATGACACAAGCACCACTTCAGAGGTTCTTGATGTGCATGAATCCCAGGTCAAGATCTCCTAGTCCATAATATTTTGGTATGTTTATTTATAAATAGTTTTATTTATAAATAGAACACATATGTTGGGATACTGCCCTTCCCTCTGCATTCTATAGTCAAAGGAAGAAAACTCTTAAATTGGGAAGGGACAGTTGAGCCTGACACATCCGAAGACTGAGATACCTGAGATACAGAGAGATTTATAATTAATATAACTAAAGTTGAAAAGGCAGCAAATGTTCTGAATGAGGTCCAAAAGTTGGGCTATTATAGGGAAATAGGAATTGCATATGTATATTTGTTAAGGAAAATTGAGTAGAAGATTAATTCTCACAGTGAAAGATAGATGTATGATTTTAAAAAAGATATTAAAGCAAGAAGCAAAACAAGAGTATAAGACCACCAAGCACCATCATCCAAAGTTCTCCCTCCCTTCTTAACCCCCATAAACAAAGCCTTGGTATTTCCTTCTGCCCAGCAGCCAAAATGTGTCAGGGTGGGGGCGGTTCTCTCACAACTCACTCCTGAGTATTCCCAAGTCTGGGAAGATTTTCACTACGCAAGAGGAGGCTGGAGCTTGATAGCTGCTGAGGAACTTCAGAATATCACCTTCATTTGTAGGTATGAGAGAAATTGAAAAGGCAAAGGCCCACAAAATGGAATGAGAGAGAGGGAGAGGTATGCATCTAGACATGACCCCCTGTGCCAGCCAAGAGGTCACTCTGAGTGCCTGGGAAGCAAGGCCTGAATTTTTGTGTGGTACATGAAGATCAGTTAGCCATACCAGGGTCCAACACCCAACTCCCCACCTCCACCACCACCTGATTCTCCAACTATGCCCCATTTGGAGTCTATCAGTGGAAACCTGAAGAAAACCATCAGTTTAACTTTCTCTAGGATTTTGTGTTTGTTCATTTAGCCAAGGAAATCACATCAGGTAAAGGACAAGCAGCCACTTCTTGGAAACCCTGCGGGGCAATTCTACTCCATCCTATAGGGTCGCTAGGTGTAGGAATTGACTCAACAGCAATGGGTTTTGGTTATTGCCCCAAAAAGGAGCACTGTTGGTGCAAAGGTTAAGCACTTGACTGCTAACCGAAATGTTGGTGGTTGGAACCCATCCAGTGGCTCCACAGGAGAAAAACTTGGCAATCTGCTTCTCTAAAGATTACAGTCTAGGAAACCCTATAGGGCAGTTCTACTCTGCCACATGCAGTCATTATAAGCCAGAAATCGACTTGATGACACCCAACTACAACATTACCCCCAAAAAGATTAGAAAGCACTTATACAGGCAGTCTTAGCAAATCCAAAAATCAATTTTATTAACTTGAGTTCTTTCAAACTTCAAAAGAGATAATCAATTAATTGGCAATGTAATGCAAATCTTATCTCAGTAAAGATTTCAAATGAAGAACTGTCACACATGCACACACACAGAAACATACACACCATTTTCTTTTCTCCAGAATTTCTTTCTCTCTGGTATGATAATAATAAAAATAATAGTTATTCTTATTATTACACTTATACCCTACATTTGTTTAGCAGTTTAGAGTTCACAAAGGACTTTTCAGTGTAGGATCTTATTTCATCTTCTCAATGCTCCTCTGAATAAGTATTGTCACCAGAACTTGTGGTTGAGATAGCCAAGGCTTGGAGAGGCTAAGTCACATCTCAGCTAATAATGGAGTCAAAACTTAAACCCAGGCTTAATGAACTCAGGACCAGTGCTCCAAAATTAAAAGCTATGAAAACAACTTGGCTATTATTTAGTATATTAACCTTTTGAGAAGAAAGAATAGAGGGAATTTGGAAGAGGGCTGGGCTTCCTTGAACTCAAGCTCACTGGCTTTAAGCATCTCTCACAGGTAAAACCCTTAGTACCTGTTTTTTTTAAGTTACACATACCACTTTGTTTTTCCTTGAAGGGTGTGGTGAGTGTGTGAGTATGCAAGCACCTTGAAGTCCTTTGGTTATATCTGTTAACACATGTCTATGAACCAAAGAGAAGAAATGGTTCTAACCCATTTCTAGCTCTGACTCTGGCTCATGGGTCCAGGTTTGGGATTGGCTAGGTTAATTCTGCCCCAAGGAAGCTTAGGCCAAGGTAGTTCACAACCAGTTCAGTTTAATGTAGTTGAACAAAGAGTTATGAGATTACTTCTGCATGCTGCGTTTTCTATCAGATTCTGAGGGTATGAAAAATAATAAATCATAAATACTCTTTTCAAGGAACTCAAAGCATGGGAATTGGGTGAGGAGAGGTGGGGGGTGAAGCAGGTGACAGCAGTTCAATTTTTGGATGAATTTCCAATTCTCATTAAAATTTCTCTAGCTCTGAACTAAGAGGTCATATTCATCAGCCTGCAGGCCAAATTTTGTTATAGTGGTTGTTTTCTAGGAGTTTTAGGAAAGCTTAAAAACTAATGATGAATGCTATGAGTCGGAACCAACTCAATGGCACCTAACAACAACAACATCCATTAATCCATCGATTCATCCATCCATCCATTCATTAGTCCATCCATTCATCTATCCATCCTTCTTTCTGTATATCTGCACATCTGTACTTTTGTCCTTCCTTTTTAATGTTTAAGATCATGGATTTTGGAACCAGCCAGGCAGCCAGAGTTCAAATACTGGCTCTGCAACTTAAGATCACTGTGATCTTGGGCAATAACCTAACCCCTTTGAGACTCGATGTCTTCATCTATTTAATGGGTAAAATTAACATCTACCTTTCAGCTTGTGAGGAATAAATTCGATATACATGTAAACACTTTAAAAAAATGATGAAGCTCAATTCTCATCTAAATCTGAGGTTGATAAGTTTTATTATAACTCTGAAATAAAAATAAAGGATAGCTTCTGACTGTCTCCTTCCTCAAACACCAGGGAGCATCTTCAAGTTATGAAAGAACTAAGTTTCCAAACTCAGTAATGTAAGGGAGAATTAGTACTTCTTTCTCCCTCTTGGAAACCCTGGTGGCAAAGTGGTTAAGAGCTACAGCTGCTAACCAAAAGGTCCTGGTGTTCCTTGGAAACAGTATGGGGTGGTTCTACTCTGCCCTGTAGGGTTGCTATGAGTCGGAATCGACTCAAAGGCAGTGGGTTTGGTTTTTTGGTTTGGTTCCCCCTCTTCTATTTCCCCTCGCTCAACTCTCTTGTTGAGTAAATTGACACTACACTGGAAGATTTGAGTGGTTAAGAGCTTGGCTGCTAACCAAAAGTTTGGCAGTTCGAATCCACCAGCTGTTCCTTGGAAACCCTATTGGGCAGTTCTACTCTGTCCTTTAGGGTCGCTACGAGTTGGAATGGACTCGACGGCAACTTTTTTTTTTTTCCCAGTTATAAGGTTGGCAGTTTGAACCCACCCAGCGGTACTGCCGGAAAAAGACCTGTCGATCTGGTCCCGTAAAGATTACAGCCTAGAAAACCCTATGGAAATTTTACTCTGTCACATGGGGTCGCTATGAGTCAAAAATCATTTCAACAGCACCTAACAATGACAACATTAAGAACTTAAGAAAGGCCCAGTAAAGATATTTTAAAAAGCTGACTATCACCACTTACTTGGCTGATTTATTAGTCAATTCCTGAGTTTTGCTTGTTTTCTTTTTTTCCTAGCAAAAATACAAGGAAGACTATGAAAATAAAATCAAAGGCAAATGGAGTGAGACGCCTTGCTTTGAAGTTGCAACTGCCAGAATGAATTCTGACAACATCAGCACAGTAAGTAGGAAAGGATGGCTGCATGTCTTTGGGTGTACCCTTTCCTTCTACGGCTTCTAATCCCCTGTTGCACCGCCAACGTGGTGGCAGAACATTTGAGGCCAGACCCGTCTTCTTGGGGACATGTCCTGGTAAAGAGTTCCTGTTAAAAAAATTCCACAATCTCTTCTTACTTTTGAGAAATATTATTTTAACCAAATTCCATTATTTCTGCCTCTGTTTTCACAGAAACAGTATGGTGAGACCCTCTTATAGTTTAGGTTTCAAAGTTAGTGTGGGTTAAAGGAGTCCTGCCTAAGTCAAAGGGAGCATGGCTTTGAACTTCTTCAAGTGCTGTGTCCTCCCTTGTAGAATTCTTATGCAGTTTGTTCCCCCAGCGGTTCTCCAGTACATTTCATGTCTTACAGAGGAAATACCAGGAAGACTTTGAGAACATAAAGGACCACATCTACTTCATGCAGACCGAAACACCAGAGTACAAAGTCAGTAAACAAGCTGGGATAACGGCCAGCAAGGTATGGGGACAATTATCCTGTTTATCTTGGTTGTTTTAGGGTGGGTGAATTTCTTGTAACTCTTGTGTATAATGAAAAATAATGGGAGCTTTGAGAGGACTTCCAGGGTTGAGACCAGTGGATCCTAGGCATTTGGGTTTCACAGAAGCTGTTGTTGTTAAGTGCCATCAAGTCAGTTCTGACTCATGGCGACTCTGTGTACAACAGAACGAAACACTGCCTGGTCCTGTGCTATCCTCACAATTGCTGTTATGCTTGAGCCTATTGTTGCAGCCACCGTGTCAATCCTTCTCCTTGAGAGTCTTCCTCTTTTTTGCTGACCCTCTACTCTACCAAGCATGATAGCCTTCTCCAGGGATTGGTCCCTCCTGATAACATGTCCAAAGTATATGAGACAAAGTCTCACCATCCTCTCTTCTAATGGGCATTCTGGCTGTATTTCTTCCAAGACAGATTTGTTCTGGCAGTCTTCAGTATATTCAATATTCTTCACTAACACTATAATTCAATGACATCAATTCTTCTTTGGTCTTCCTTATTCATTGTCCAGCTCTCACATGCATATGAGGCCATTGAAAACACCATGGCTTGTGTCAGGCGCACCTTAGTCCTTAAAGTGACATCTTCACTTTTTAACACTTTTAAGATGTCTTCTGTCGTAGATTTGCCCAATGCAATGCATTGTTTGATTTCTTGACTACTGCTTCCATAGGCATTGATTGTGGATCCAAGTAAAATGAAATCCTTGACAACTTCAATATTTTCTCCATTTATTATGATGTTGATTATTGGTCCAGTTGTGAGGATTTTTGTTTTCCTTATGTTGAAGTATAATCCGTACTGAAGGCTGTGGCCTTTAAGAAGAGAGAAATTGAAGGCTGCAGATATATTCAACTCTTTCAAATTTTCTGCAAAGTCACGAAGAAAATGGGGCAGTAGCTGATGGATAAATGTGTAAGCAGGGGATTTTTAAAGATAGGAGACAAAAATACTATGCTTCTATGCTGATGGGAAAACTCCACTACTGAGGCAAACATGGATGATGTAGGATAGAAGAAGAATGACTAGAGTCATGTAATGGTGAAAGGGAAAGAATTCTGGTGCTGAAGAAGAATGGCTGGCTTAGCCACAAGCCCTGACAGTTCATCCACACAACAGGAGAGAGGGCAGAGGAACCCAAATGCAGGTTAGGGGATAGTCAGGTTTGTGGAGTTGCTTTTCAGGTTGTTTCTATTTTTCAAAGAAATATATAATTCCATAAGATAGAAAGATGATCTAGGTCTTCCATTCCTATACAGTGTCCCATGAATCCTTTGTGTAGGCTGTAGGGGTAGTTCATTTGTGTTTCAGTTTTCGATCTTCTGCCTCTGGATATGAAGCTTATCAGCTTTGTTTTCTGAGATTCTTAAATGTCGGTAAATGATCTAGGATTCCTTGAACTCGTCTATATTCTAGGGTTATAGTTTCTGAATAAATGACCTACATCAGGGAGTGTGGTCAGAACCAGTATCAGTTTCTTGTTCTACCCATTGTGGATACACTCTGGGCAGGAGCTTTGGACACCCCCTTACTGTTTCTGCCATAGCTGAAATTCAAGGTGGGAGGGGCTGATGGAAAAGGTGAGGTTGTCACCATGCATCTCACCCCCAGCTCCTTCCTCCTCCTCCAGCCTGCACATTAAATATGCACGTGCTCACACACATGGTCACAGGAGAGGCATTAAGAGGTAGGCTGATGCTTCTAGCTTCCTTTCTTAAATAAGGTTTTGCCAGATAGGCAGCTGGAGGTTAAGAGCCAGGTGAGGATTCTGTAGTAGCAGGTATCTGGGACATGATGTGTTGCATTATTTGTGTATCTCTCTCTCTCTCTTTTTCTGTCACTCTTGATAAATCTCTCTCTCCATGGGGGCAGGGATCATGTGTTATTCTTTCTTGTGTCTGTCCCAGAGGCAGGCATGTGATCGACACCCTATGGATATTTTTGAATGAATGGGAAGAAAAGGTATCCTGGAAATGTACGCAGTTTCTGTGCTTCTGTTATCAGTTACTACCAGTATTTTGTTTATGAAATGTCAAGCTGCCATTTTTCTAAAGAGAAAATGGATTTGTGGAACTATGTAATAATATCTGTAATAGAGATGAGGGCAAAAATAACCTGCAGAGTGGCTTTATCACTTTATTTCACTTCTACAGGTAAAATACAAAGAAGACTATGAAAAGAGTAAAGGAAAAGCAGATTACAATGTACTTCCTGCTACAGAGAACCCACTGCTCAGGCAGCTGAAGGTGGCAGGAAAGGCCCTAAGTGATGTAAGTATATTCTTGTCAAAAAGTGTTTTTAAACCTCAGTGGCAAGAGAGATGAAATTTTTCTCCTTCTAAAATGATGAAATGCCTATATAACTTTGCAAATACTTTAAGGTTATGGTGGAGCATTTTCACTGGGACGATCTAACCACAGGAAAGAATTAGTATCTCTATGTATAATGTTTCTCAATTTTCTCAGGCCTTTATGGGGCAGCTCTACTGTGTCCTGTAGGGTCACTATGAGTCAGAATCGACTCAACGGCAGCTGGTTTGGTTTTTGTTTTTAGTTCAAAGAACAGGGAAATCCTCATTTGCTTATAGGCTCCCAGTGCCTATGCCTCTGATTGAAAGGCCAGGAGAGAGAGAGACGAAGCTGCTTTAGCTTCCTGCTCTGTGTCCTCCAGGCCTGCTGCCAAGAGAAGGACAATGTCCTGTGTTTCACGACTTCTCTCCCCAACTCTGCCATTTTTTACTCAGAGCTTGGCTCCAGAGCTCATCATTTGTAAACAACAGGGCTTAAAAGATAGCTCCCCGAGTCGTCACAGAAATTTCTATTTATGGAATTGTTAAGAGCCTATTTAAGCAATTAGATTTAAAATAGATTAGATAAATGAGAATTGGGCCTGGCATTAAAAGACAATGGTCCAAGACAATTTCAGCTGTATATATATAGTCAACTGATCATATATTCAGTACTGCAAAATATTGAAATATTGGGAAATGTTGGGAAAGCTTAATACACTGTACTCACCTAACCATAAGGGAAAAACTCAACCGATCACATATTAAGTCTCTTTAGGAGATTGTCTTTAGGAAACTGAGTACGTAATCGGTTGAGTTTTTTCCTTATGGTTAGGTTAGTATAAAATTACACTTTCCTAATATTCGAGGATTATATGTAACTGTCTGTGTGGGTTAGTTATCTTTTCTTTGTTCCTTGAATTAAATCAGCAACCTAGAAATATGTGCATGTGATTGGGGAGTGGGATGGGTTTAGTGGCTGATGAGAGGGTGTAAATGGATCTGTCCAGATAGCTCTTCTGGGAAATCAACGCAAGACACCTTCATCTGCTTCCTAAATCAAACATATAAAAGCCTGGGTTCAAATCCACTTTGTTGATAAAAACAGGAATATAAAAACATTAAAACAAGTAACACTGTTTACATTTTCAAACCCCAACACGAAAGGTAACAATGATCTACTTTATCAGTTGTGCATTTAAAACCAATAATTAAAATTTAAAATTAAAACCAATGAAACAGCCTCAGAGTAAAGAGCAAACATTGAAAGAACAGGGAAAATAGACACAGGAGTAGATTTTGAAATACCTCTCAGTAACTGGGTGACAACTGAGATGGCTCCCACCGAATACTAGAACATCAAAGCTTGGTCTAAGGAACACTACAGTCAGTAGCTGCACAAGGCCCATTCTTTTCAAGGACGCAGGGAATAGTCATGAAAACTGATTGCATACAGAAACATAAAGCAAATCTAAAAAAAAAAAACTTATTGTTTATGCTTATTGTTAGAGCTAAAGGTAAATCCCAGCAGAGAAGAACAGTAGATTCATGATTTGAGTCAATCTGGTGTGTACTTTATTTTTGAGGCAAATTGACTGTTAGTGTAATAAGAGATTCTTCCTTGGTAGGAGGGGAAGAGAGAGTGAGTATTTCTCAACTTATACTAAACTTTTATGAAGGTTTGTTTAAAACCAAAAAAACTTGCTTTTGCTGAAAACATTCCTGTCTGTTGCGCACCATCATTGTGGGAAGAGTGCATGAGATGAGGTGGAGAAGGCAGCAATTCAGAACTCCACGTGATCTCTGTAACCAAGGCTTGCTCAGAGATAGCATATTGTTTTTTTAATTTTTTGGAGAACATTAAAACTTAGACTTTACAAGAATTGCTAATGGAAAAGGCTGATAATTCGTGACACCCCAATGTTTGATTGTCAGTTTTTAAGACAGTTGGCAGGCGATCTTTTTTCTTCTTTTGTTTAATGTTGGAATATACAAGTGTTATAATCAGTGTGGGAGTGACAAGAACCTACTTTAATAGATTTTTTCTTTCTTTGACAGAAATTATACAAGGAAAACTATGAAAAGACAAAAGCAAAGAGCATAAATTACTGTGAGACACCCAAATTTCAGGCGGATACAGCTCTGCAAAACTTCAGTAGTGATGTAAGCCGCCCTATGCTCACTCCATCTGCTAATGAAAAGACCCATCATTTCATCAATAATGAAATGAAATATGTTTTGTCTTTTAGAATAAATATAAAGATTCCTACTTAAAGAATATTTTGGGACATTATGTAGGCAGCTTTGAGGATCCATATTATACACATTGCATGAAAGTCACAGCTGAAAACAGAGATGTAAGTTCTAATTCAGTCATTTGATTTTCCAAATAATCCATTTTTAATGTGTAAATACAATGGTCTGATTTCTTCTCCTTATAGAAAAATTACAGAGCTGAATATGAAGAGGACAGAGGCAAAGGCTTCTTCCCCCAGACCATAACTCAAGAATATGAAACAATCAAGAAACTAGATAAATGCAAAGATGTAAGTCTGTAGCATGAACTTCAGTTGTTACTGCCCTCCATAGTATATAGTGGCCAAGATATGTTTAAAATCTGGACACTTTTACAAACAAGCAAGGAAATTGTAAGAAGCAAAATCTATTTGGTAGCAGATGTACTGTTTTTCCTTTTTTTGCATTCATAAGTTTTCAGAGTTAATTCTTGCTTATCTACCAAAAAAAGAGTTATGGGGAATGTGAGGATATGGGAAAAGTTTCTCCTACAGATGTAAAAAAAATAAAGAAAGAAACTGCACTCTTGTTAATAAAAAAATAAATCTTGCATTAACTGTAAGTTTGTTTGTTTTTTTAGCTGGGGGAGGGTTCTGCTTGCTCAGCCTACAGGCCAGCTTGGATTTGACAGATGATACTGCTAAACCAAATTCCTTTTCTCCCCTTCCAGAATATCTACAAAGTCCACCCAGACAAGACAAAATTCACTCAAGTTCCTGACTCTCCTATTTTGATGCAAGCCCAAATCAATTCCAAACAACTGAGTGATGTAAGTTCTGCTAAGTGTCTAGCAAATCCAGTTATGAAGGAGAGGATTTCATAACTCTATACATAAAATCCAATGATTGGTTACACTTATAAAAGAGGTTATGTATGTTTTAGTAAGTTTAACATGTACATATTGGTAGTCACCTAAAATGTTTTTCTATTTGGTTACCTTGCATCTTCTTGGGAGGGTAATGCCTATAATGAAATAATTATATGAAGGAAACTAACATAGCTTAACGCATTGAAGTGTACATGAGTTCTTGAGTCGACAAAACTGGACTTGAATTCTAGTTCTATCAATTATGACCTGGTAGCCTAGACAAATGATTTCACCTTTTATGCCTCATATTTCTCTTATATAATTTGTGGCTGTTTTGAAGATGAAACGAATCCTTAGTACATAGTACACAGCCTGGCACAGAGCATGTATTTAATACATGGGATTTCTCTCTTTCAAATAAACTTTTCAGAAATTGGAGTCTTTGAGACAAGTTTTTTTTTTTTATCATATGAAGTTTTATATATGAATTTCCAAACTTATGTTGGACTAAAAAAAAAAAAAAAAAGTGTAGCTGCAGTAGATTTATGGCCAGAAAGGAAACAAACCATAATGTATGTGAGAGGACACATAACCAGATTTGTTAGGAAAAGTTCTCCAATAAGTGAGCATTGGCAATGAAAAGAAAGAAAGGGCTGTGCTACTCTTCGAATCTATAGGACCAATTTTTATATACATGGAGGGGAAAGAATATGAAAGAGCCACTTCATTCCATTATGGCCCTGCCATGGTGACAGATGTGACAAATGTCCAGCACTCAGGATGTAAATAATGCAAAGTGACTTATCTAAGCTCTGGATCTCTCTTTTGATCCAAACAGCTTTTTCAGATATGTCACAAAATGTAACACACAAGATTTTCTGTGTTTTGAAGCAATACTTCTTCTGAACTGACTGGCGCTCTCTCTTGCTCTCTCTCTCTTTTTCTCTCAGCTAAATTACAAAGCAAAACACGAAAATGAAAAATTCAAGTGCCATATTCCCCCAGATACTCCCGCCTTCATTCAACACAAAGTCAATGCTTATAATCTGAGTGATGTAAGTTTCTTACACTCTATCCCATGTGATATACTGATAACTTCTGCTTTTATTTTTTAATTCCATCATGGAATAATTATTTCAGTGTTAGTAATATTTAATAATAATCTTTCAGTGTTAACACTTGTATCATGTTCCTATGTCCCGACCAATGTAACTGTTTGAATTCACCTTATAAAATGTGTGTATCAGTCTTGTAAGTAGCTTCATACAATTAAACTGTCTTAGTACATTTTAACCAACTCTCGGAATGCCACCATCTTCAAGTAATTGTAAACCTTAATGTTAGACTTTTTAGCCATATATTCATTTATACCATACTCCAATTAATCTTTTTTTCAGAATCTTCTTTTAGACACGATTTTGTTTCATGTATTCTCCAAGCTTTTAATTTCCCTTATTTCACTCAAATGATGCTTATTTCTACATGTAAGAGAACTTGTACTTATGGAGATATAGAGTATTTATTCAAAAGGCATAAGGCTAGGTATCCATTCTTATCTTTCATTTTCTGAACTTAATTTTATGGAAAAGTCAAATTACTCTTGGGGATCTCAATTTCATTAACAAGTCTATAAATGAGTACTAAGATTATCAAACAACAGTAATGATTGTAATGATTCATGAAATGACCTTTGAAAAGGACTTAAACGTCAAATGAAAGTAATGGCTTTATGTCCATAGAAAGTAAGTTAACTGTAGAATATTTTTGCAGCTCTACAGAATATTCAGTATTAGAAATCAAATATTAGTATGATAATTAGAATTAAGTTAGTTCTATGAGATACTCAAATGAAGAGTAGAGAAGCCTGATCATGGAGAATTAGAAGTTTCAGTTTGAGGAAAATTATCTAAAATATGAATATTTTCTCAAACAATAAGAAGGATCTATTTATTTTATAAGGAACTCTGGTGGTGCAGTGGTTAAGCCCTCGGCTGCTAACTGAAAGGTTGGCAGTTCTCTGTGGGAGACAGATGTGGCAGTCTGCTTCCATAAAGATTTATAGCCTTGGAAACGATATGTGGCAGTTATACCCTGTCCTATAGGGTCACTAGGAGTCGGAATTGACTCGATGGTAATGGGTTTTGGTTTTTTTAAAATTTATTTTATATTTTGTTGTTAGTTGCCAGTGAGTCGATTCCAACTCAGGGCAACCCTGTGTGTGCAGAGTAGAACCGCAGTCCATAGGGTTTCCAAGGCTGTGATCTTTTGGAAGTAGATCACAAAGCTTACTTCTGACAGGTTCTGTGTGGGTATGAACTGCCAGCTTTTCAGTTAGTACTCCAGTGCATAACCATTTGTGCTACCAGGGAGCCCTATTTTATATCAAGACACAATATTTCATTGCCCTTTAGCCTTTAAAATGTGATGACATGCATATCACTTTTACTAATTCCTTTGCTACAATCTTCTGTTCAGAATGCTTACAAGGAAGACTGGGAGAAGAGCAAAGCTAAGAAGTTTGACATTAAAGTGGACGCCATTCCCCTGCTGGCAGCCAAAGCCAACAGCAGGAATGTTAGTGATGTGAGTATGCCCAGTGTCCAGGGCAGGGGCCTCAGGGATGCTTCCT